>NC_056743.1:331856290-332060714 GCF_019279795.1 Protopterus annectens
GCCAAAACAGTTCTCTTGGCAGCCCCCTTAGGAGGAAAACTGGCACTTTTCTATCACAATTGGCATTGCATCACCAAAGACAAGTGGGTTCTCAACATTGTATCTCAAGGATGTTCTTCATCTCACATTGCTGCAGTCCTTACTTATGGGTAGTCCGCTGTCCTCGGTCGGCCCGAATACCAAAGTATTAGGCTGACGTCGGTCATGGGCGCACAGCCCTGACATCAGAGCGTCAGGGTATAAAAGCGCATGACCGACGTCATATCCTCAGTCTTTTTTGCCGCATGGTCCGATGCAGAAGCAGCGTTGCAAGTGCCGTTCGGCTTTCTGAAATTGTTCGTTTTCGGAGTTTCAGACATACCAAGTTGGGCTAAGTACCCCGTTGGGAGCATTTTTGTTTTTTCTTGCCCCAGTTATTTACCGGATGTCAGAAAAAGTGAATAATTGTATTTCTTGTGGGAAGCAGATACCGCATAGGGATTACCACTCGCTTTGTATTCCTTGCTTGGGACGAGCACGGCGTAGTTGGGTGTCGGTTTTTGCTAGGTTTAATAAGCGCACTATTAAGAGAAGGCTAGATTGCGCTAGGTTAGTCTTTGGCAAAAGGTGTAATTATATTATGCCGTCGGATCCTCCGACGCCCGCTTCCGCGAAGAAACGTAAGGACAAATCTGTAAAGCCTAGACAGGATGATTCGTCCATTTCGGACGCCGGTCCTTTAGAGACTGCAGTGGAACAGGTGGATCCGGCTGAAGTTTCTGTTGAGTCTCAGGGGGAAACCTTGATTTTACAGGATGTGGCCTCACAGGAGTCAGGTCAGGCTGAAGGGGCCTCTCAAGTTACTATTCTCCCTTCTTTGCCTAAGGGGGTTAGGCCTTCTGCTACTGTTTCTAGGGCTCCTTCTAAGGGCAGGTCTGTTTTGCCGCCTTCTGGAGTTAGTTCTGGTTCTTCAGGGTTTGTGCCTAAGAAGCATATGCTTAAGATGGCAGAAGATTTGATTACTTTAGAGGTTCCATGCCCCCTCCTGATAAGAGGCCCAGGGTAGAGCCAGAGTTGGAAATTTTGGAGCAGGCCTCAGATGATTCTGAGTCTTCTGCTGAAGATATTCAAGAATCTGAAGTAGGATATTCATTTGTCTGCAACCTGTGGGTTATGGATCCGATATCGGATCCGAACCGGCAGGGTTTTCCAGCTATGGATCCAAGCTCTCAGCTCCTCCCCTCACCCATAATGCCCTGCTCTACCCTCATGACCTCAGATCTCGTTTGCCGCGCTGGTGACTGGATTTGTATTCATAGCTCTCAGCTAAGTGGTCATTTATTACTTGTTAAAACAGAAAATTTAAAGTTTTTTGTTTATTTCTGTGTGAAAGTTTAGGTTTCCCTCTTTGATAGTTTTATTTTGAGTTAAATTAAGTAATTTTTTTCCCTCCAGAGTGTGTGTTGGGCCTGTGTGTCTTTTTTGTTTAAGTTACTTTTAGTAGCTTTATAGATTATGGCTGATCAGCCTAAATCTATTTTCTCGAATCTCGAGTGTGGCCATAAGCTCTCACCGCTGATGGCCACACTCGGTGTGTTAAGTGTCTGTTGAACACCTCACATCTGGTTGTTCCATTTGTGCAGGGTTCAACCCCAGGGCACTGAGGGAGCGGAGGTCCAAGCTTGTCTTGGCGGGTCTTTACCGCCAGACTGCCGCCTCCGCTCCTTCGGGAACAACTGTGGCTAGTTGTTCCCCTGTGGCACCCTCCTGCTCCTGGGACTCAACCTCCCATTTCTGGAGAGGAGAGGGATGCTAGAAAAAGGACCGGAGGGAGAAGCACCGCGGGCCGAGACCTCTGTTTCGCCCCGCCAGCCAAGCGGCTTCTCCCGGCTCTGTCGCTCGGTCTCCTCCTTCTCGGCTCCGTCCCCTGTGTGCTTTTCACCGGGTCCTGAGGAGGAGGAGACCCGCCGAGGCTATCGAGGAGGCACTCCAGGCCTACCTCGGTAGCCAGATCTACACATAGCCTTTCTGATGCTGATCTGGATCGGATGATGAGAAGGTTCATCCAGGCCCAGATGCAGATGGGAGTGCTCTTGCCTCCCTCCGGGAGCTCAACACCCTTTTAAGCCTATTGCTCCTTCTCCGACCCGCTATCCGGGTTCGAGCAGCTGGAGCCGAGCAGCCGGGCCGGGGGTCGGCGCCGATAGTACTTGGTACCGGATCCGACCCTGCCCTCGAGTGCCGGATCCGACCTCGGAGCCTGGATCGAGCCTCGGATCCGGGGATCAGTGCTCCTTCGCCGTCTGTGTCGGAGCGTACTGTCCCGGATCCGGCCGGGCGGCTCCGTCCACTCACCGGATCCGAGGGAGCCGATTGTCGGATCCTTTGGTCGAGGTCGGCTCTCGGCTTTTGATGTAGTGGAGAGGGCTCTGTTGAGGGTCTCCGGACCCCGGCACTTGTTCGCCCGCCCGCTCCCTCTGCACTGGGCCAGGCTTCCACCATCCGCCCCTGGGACAGCCCGCTTCTGTGCCCCAAGTTGCTCCTATGGAACAAATTGCTGCTTGCGAGGACTCCTCTGACAGCCCCCAGAGGAGGTCCCTAAGGAGGCACATTGACTCCCGAGTCTCTCACAGAAGACACGGACTTGGAGGAAGGGGAAGGCTCCCACGGTCACCCCAAGGATGTCTCCTTTGGAGACATCATGGAAATACTCCGTATAAGGGGGTCTGCCCCAAGTCTTCCTCGGACGAGTCCGTGTTCTTGGAGGCATTTGAAACGGGCCCGTCTACCTCTTGGGTGTCCCCCCCCTGCCGACCCCCTGGTGGACCTTATTACCACCAGGGCGTGGAAGGAACCGGACACCGTGGAGCCAATTCCCAAGAGACCGGATAGGATCCTTAGTCCGCCATCCAACCGGGCCCATTGGAGTAAGGGGCCTCCGGTAGATGCCATGTTGACGGCGGCCACAAAGAGGGAACTGGCTCAGGAGAGTCCCTCAGTCCACCCACCGAGCAAGGAGTCTCGGATGATGGACCGCTTGGGGAAGCGGATGTTCAGTTCGCGACCTTCCCGGTAGGGGGGCTGACCTATTTGGCACATGTCATTAGGATGCAGCGAGATCTTATTAAGGAATACCCTGCATCCCCCCCTGGGTCCATTTCGGGGCGGGACAGAGTTCTGCACTCCACCCGTATGGCCACTCTTAGGTCAGTTACAAATACTTCTGCGCTACTCTCCCATGCAACGGAAGGTGCCGCTAGAGCTGCGGGACAGGACTGGTCACTAGACGTCAGGCCTGGCTCTGCGATTTTTCTGAGCCCTTCAAAGCGCCCCGCCTTTGATGGTTCTGCTCTGTTTGGCAAGACCGTTCGGGAGACGTTGACCCAGAGCGAAAAGGACGGAAGACGCTGTCTGCCGTCAATCCGCTTCTCTGCACCCCAGAGGCCCTATTCTAGGAACCAAAAGGGTCAGAAGAAGATGTGGTTCGAAGTCGCAGCAGTCCCAGCCTGCTCCGGACAACCAGTCCTTCCGTGGCAGAGGAGGACAGGGAGGACGCCGCCCTAGAGGCAGAGGGGCTCCCAGAAACTTCGGGTCCAGGGAACCTTTCTCTGAACGGCCCAGCAACCCTGAGGGTTTGCCCGACTGCTCTACTCTGGAGGCAGTCGGACGTTTTTCGGGGCACCTAGCGGCATGGGAGTCCATAACATCGGACCGCTGGGTTCTCCAAATCATATCCAGAGGATATCGCATTCCTTTCCTTCACCTTCCAAAGTTGAAGTCCCTCCCAGGCGTCCCACCCGGTCAACGGGAGGCCGCTGGCAGAAATTGGCCATCTGCTAAAGAAAGGAGCCATCCAGCCCGTTCCCCCAGACCAGATCGGATCAGGGTTCTACTCCAGGTTCTTTTTAGTGCCAAAAGACGGGGAACTAAGACCAATCCTAGACCTCTCTCTCTTGAATCTGGCAGTCCCCAAAGAAAAATTCAATGGTCACTCTGCAATCTATTCTCCCCTTCTGGGAGAAAATCACTGGATGTGCTCGATAGACCTCAAGGACGTACTACCACATCCTGATGGACAGGCGCTCCAGGAGGTTTCTCCGCTGGGAGCCAGTCACTACCAGTTCGGGTCCTTCCCTTTGGTCTCACCACAGCCCCAGGGTGTTCACCAAAGTATTAGCAGTGGTAGCGCCCACCTGAGGCTTCAGGGGTGCAGGTCTTTCCCTACCTGGACGACTGGCTTCTTACCCCAACAAGGCGTGTACTTCTATTGTGGCGAGACTCCTTTCTCCATCTTGCTCCCTTTCTGGGCTTCACAATAAATACAAAGAAATCCAACCTGGCCACACAGCTCTTAGATTTTATAGGGGCCAGGCTAGACACAAGGAGTTTACGAGCCTTCCTCACTGCGGACAGAGTTCTAAATCTGCAGCTCCAGGTGCGGGCCATTCTCCATTCAAGTTCTGTTCCGGCGGAGTTGGTCCTGAGGGCTCTAGGGTCCATGGCATCGGCTATAGCACTTCTTCCTCTTGCCAGGCTCAATATGCATTCTACAGTGGACGCCTTAGTACAGTGGTCATACCTTGCTCTCCCATGCATCATCCCATAGCGATCAGCAAGGCTTGCAAGCGGTCCCTCTTGTGGTGGCTCCACTCCCGGATCTCCACAGAGGCCGCCCATTTGTGCTTCTCCCCTCGCCACGGTGACCACGGACGCCTCCGCCTCGGGTGGGGTACTTTGGGCGGACCGTCCAAGGCACGTGGAACGATTCAGAGACCTTACTGCATATCAATGTTCTAGAGATGAGAGCAGTGCTCTTAGCGTTGCTAGCACTTCAGGACTTTCTTCCCTTGGGAACAATTGCAATTCAATCGGACAACATGTCTGTTGTCTGGTACATCAACAAGCAAGGGGGAACAAGGTCTTACCCTCTTTGTCGAGAGGCCATGAGAGTTTGGGAATGGGCAATCTCCACCAATCGCTTTCTAATAGCAACGCACATTCCGGGTCAGTCCAACATCCTAGCGGACAAGCTCAGTCGCACCATTCTGACCCCTTACGAGTGGTCTCTCAATTGTCAAGTAGCGGAACGCATATTCGCACGGTGGGGAACCCCTTCATGCGATCTTTTGCTTCTCCCTCAAACACCAAGTGCGACAGTTTTTTCGCTCTAATACCTCCTCCGGAGGTACCCCAAGAGACGCTCTGGTGCATGCTTGGCCACCCGGTCTTCTGTATGCCTATCCACCCTTGCCTCTGATGCTCCAAGTTCTTAGAAAGCCTCTCGGGTTTTTTGCAGAATGATTCTCATTGCTCCATTCTGCCCTCGACAGATCTGGATCCCCTTCCTACTGTCTCACCTGGTGAATCCTACTTGGATTCTAGATCCCATCCGGATCTGATATCCCATCCATCCTGCATTCCTCCTCCGAATCTGGACAACCTGAAGCTGACCGCTTGGCTGCTCCAGTTCCACTCTTGATAAGGACTCGGTATTTCATCACCGTTAAGGCAATTTTGGTGGCAGCTCATAAACCATCCACTAGAAAGGTTTACGAAGCAAGTGGAAACGCTTTCTCTTTGTGGGCGAGCGCAAGGCCTGAATCCCTTCACGGTTCCTCTTCCTTTAGTGCTTGACTTTCTAACCACTCTCTTTAACGATGGTGCCAGCAGTTCCACAGTCAAAGTACAACTGGCGGCAATTTCTCACTATCACATTGGCCATGACTCTAATCCTCTTATGTCAGCCAAATTGTGTAAAATTTTTCTTAAAGGTACTTTCTTCTCAGGCCCCTATAAAACAAGCAGTTCCTCCTTGGGACCACTCTTTGGTTCTACAGGCCTTGACCGCCCCCTTCGAGCCAGCACGGTGGATCTCAAATTCTTGTCCTACAAGACAGCCTTTTTGGTAGCCATTACATCGGCTAAGAGAGTGTCTGAACTTCAAGCATTATCAGCTAAACCTCCTTACTTGGTATTTCATCCGGACCGTGTCTCCCTCAGGACCAACCCGTCCTTTCTTCCTAAAATCGCTTCTGAAGCAAACATCAATCAGTCCATTAACCTCCCTGTTTTCTTCCCTAAATATGAAAACAAAGGTGAATATAAGCTACATTCGCTAGATGTTCACAGGCAACTTAGATTTTATCTGAACAGGACAGCTGGTCATAGGCAATCAGACCAGCTGTTTATTTCCTTTGCAAAATTCAATTTGGGCAAGCCAATCTCTAAAGTTTCTCTGTCCCGCTGGATTTCACAGTGCATTTTATTGGCTTATCAAGCTTCAGGAAGGCCACCGGAGGGTGTTCATGCCCATTCAACCCGGTCAGTATCTACCTCGCAGCCTTCAAGGCTAGGATTCCTCTAGATGATATTTGTGCAGCAGCCACGTGGGCTTCATCTCATACTTATTTCCCACTATAAGTTGGATCTTGCATCTAGGGGTAGAGCATCCTTTGGTGCTCGAATATCCTTCCATGATGGCCCCAAGATTCAGGTAGCTGGGGACTCTGTCCCACAGGTTGCAGACAAATGAATATCCTACTTCAGATTTAGAAGTTATGTACTCACCATAACGTTCCATCTGAGTAGGTGTATTCATTTGTCTGCAACCATCCCGCCCTCCTATCCCCCTGGCCTTTCAGTTTCCTGCATATTCTATGTTACCCTTTTTAGGGTGTTGTTGCTTTGGCAAACTCGATCTGAGGTCATGAGGGTAGAGCAGGGCATTATGGGTGAGGGGAGGAGCTGAGAGCTTGGATCCATAGCTGGAAAACCATGCCGGTTCGGATCCGATATCGGATCCATAACCCACAGGTTGCAGACAAATGAATACACCTACTCAGATGGAACGTTATGGTGAGTACATAACTTCTAATTTTCCTCCTTATTCGGATTCCGATGCAGAGGATTCTACTCCTTCTGCTTCCCCTCCAGAGGATTTTTCTTTTTCAGAAACCTTACACTCTATGAGGGAACATTTTATGTGGGAAGGACAGGATTACTCAGATTCCAGAAAGAGGCTTAGAGAGTTCTTGTTTTTACCACAGCACAGACCCTTGGCTATTCCTCCTGTTTTGGATGTTGTTCAGGATGTTTTTTCGGAGGCCTCATTTAATCCGGATTCTATGCCTCCTGCACCAGTTAAACCGGACAGGTATTATAGGGTACCTGAGGCTCATAAATACCTATATAAGAGTCCTAGGGCGGACCCAGAAACTATTAGTCAGGGACCTAAGGGTGTTAGAGCTTCTGTTGTAAAGAATCCGGTTCCTCTAGATAAGGAAGCTAGAGCCTTGGACAGATGGGGTAAGAAGGTGTACACCTCTTCTACTTTAGCAATGAGGGCTTTAAATTGCCAGTTTCATATGTTGAAATATCAGAATTTCCTCCTTTCTCAGCTAAAATCTAAAGTGGATGCTTTGGCAGAGGGCATAGAGTGTAAAGAATTGCAAGATTTAGTGCATGTTTCTGAACAGGTGGGGAAACATTCTTTGCAGTGTGGCTTTGATGCTTTGCAGGCTTCTTCTAGAGTGGCTGCCACTGGTTCAGTTCTTCGTAGGCATGCCTGGCTTAAGGATCAGAATTTATCTGAGCATGTTAAGTCTAGAATTCTGGATGCCCCTTTACAGTCCGAAGTTTTGTTTGGTCCTCCTGTGGAGTCTGTTTTGAAGAAAATGGAGGACAAGGCTAAGTCTATGCAGACTGTTAAAGATTTTTTGCAGGTTCAACCTCCTAAGTTTAGTAGAAATTGGCCTGCTAAGGGGTGGACGTACCCTTCTTCTGATTCCCAGTCTAGGGGTAGATCTAGGCGGGGTAGGGGCAGAGCTCAGAGTACCTTTAGGCCTAGAACATGGAGTTCGCCTGCTCAATCTGCTGGTGAGGGTAGGGGCCAGTCCTTTCATAAACAGGCCCAATGACCTGCGTTTTCAGCTGCCAGATTCTTCTTGCCTGGCAGCTCCTTTGGGAGGAAAGCTAGCTCTCTTCAAGCAAAATTGGGTTTTAATCACCCAAGACAAATGGGTGTTGGACATTATAAACAAAGGTTACAAGTTTTATTTCCATACGTTGCCTCCCTTCAAAGGTATGCCAGACATTCCTCCTCGACAAAGGATGGAGGCTCACAAACAGATTTCATTACTTCTTCACATGGGAGCCATACAGCCAGTACCTCCTTCAGAAGTGGGTCTAGGGTTTTATTCCCGCCTGTTTCTAGTACCAAAGAAAGGGAATACGTGGAGACCAATTTTGGATTTATCTCTCCTCAACACTTATTTGGACATTCCAAAGTTCAAAATGTTGACATTACATCAGCTTTTGCCTCTCCTGGGAAAAGATCACTGGATGGTAACTCTGGATCTAAAAGAGGCTTATCTTCATGTTCCTATCAGGCCTAGTTGCAGGAAGTACCTGCGTTTTCGAGCTGGAAATTTACATTATCAGCTCTCTGCATTGCCCTTTGGCTTATCTACTGCGCCCAGAGTGTTCACAAAGGTTCTGGCTCCAGTGATAGCCTTTTTCAGGATGGAAGGAATACAAATTTATCCTTATTTGGACGATTGCCTGATTATTGCACAAGACAAGGACAAGCTTCTTCAGCATCTACAGTATGTGATGGTAGTGTTAAGATGCCTAGGGTATTCTGTGAACGAAACAAAGTCCAGTCTAGTACCCTCTCAGGACATGTGCTTTCTGGGTGTGAGACTGAACACAGCTTCCCAGATGGCCTTTTTGACCCCGGACAAACAGAAAAGTCTTTCACTTTATTTCCATCAAATGTCTCTACAGTCCAGGCTGACTGCAAGGACAGTCTTTCAAGCCTTGGGGTTCATGGCATCTTGTATTCTGGTGCTTCCCAATGCCAAATTGCATATGAGGAAGCTTCAATGGTATCTCAAAAATCTATGGACACAACACTGCCAGGGTCTAGACACTGTCATTCAGATAATACCTTGCATTCAGAAGGAATTTTTGTGGTGGGCTCAGGAATGTCACCTAAACAAGGGACTCTCTGTGACCCGACCAGAGGCGAGTCAGATTATAACGACGGATGCCTCGGACAAGGCTTGGGGAGCACACCTCGATGGAAAATGGGTGCAAGACACGTGGCCTGTCAGACTTCAACATTTGCATATCAACCTGAAGGAGATGTTAGCAGTACAATTTGCATTGATGGCTTTCAAGGATTTACTTCACCCAGGGCAGGTGTTGATTCTAACAGACAACACAACTGTCATGTGGTACATCAACAAGCAAGGGGGAACTCATTCTTACCCTCTCTGCAGACAAGCGATGATTTTGTGGGAGACAGCTCTCAGTTACAACCTCAATCTTCAGGCAAGATTTCTACCAGGAGCACAGAACTCCTTAGCAGATGTATTGAGCAGACAAATAGTGGATCCTCACGAGTGGAAATTGGATCCTCAGGTATTTCTAAAGTTGACAGTGTCATGGGGAACTCCAGACATAGATCTGTTTGCTTCTCCACTAAATTACCAGTTGCCAAAGTTTTGCACAAAAAGGTTTCATCCCACAGCTTGGAAGGTGGACGCTCTGTCATTCAGTTGGAACAATCTTCATGTATATGCCTTTCCACCTCTGCCTCTTCTGCCCAAGGTTCTCTTGAAGGCCAGACAAGACAAGCCATCCATGATACTGATAGCACTGGATTGGCCTCGACAACACTGGTACCCACTACTGAGGAGTTTGGCAGAGCCTCCATGGCCTCTGCCTTTGATTCCACACCTTTTGTCTCAGGAGGGCAATCACTTTCTCAATGTCAGAATTCAGTCTCTGCATCTAACAGCCTGGCATATTCTGTTTTGAATTCTGGAGGTTCTCAGCTTCCACAACAAGTTTTGAAGGTTATTTTGGAGGCCAGGAGGCCTAGTACAAGGAAAGTTTATGCTGATAAATGGAGGAGATTTTTTTATTTGGAGCAAAGGGAAGGACTTTGATGTTTCCAAGCCTAATTTGAGTGCTTCCTTACAATATCTTACTGAGTTATTGGACAAGGGTTTGTCCTTTTCCTCCATAAAGGTTCATGCTGCAGCCATTTTGGCTCACTATGACTGTGACCCTCCTTTATTCTCTCATCCTTTGTTTAAGCAGTTTCTCAGAGGGGCAAAGAACATAAGACCCCCACGTAGAGCTCCTACCCCTGCTTGGGATCTCAATTTTGTGTTGGAAAAGCTTACTCTACAACCTTTTGAGCCTGCAGCTACTGCCGAGTTAAAGTATTTGTCATGGAAAACTGCTTTTTTGTTGGCCATTACTTCTGCAAGAAGGGTTTCTGAATTACAGGCCCTTATGGCAGTGGAGCCTTTCTTGATTTTTCATAAGGATAGGGTATCTTTAGTACTAATCCTTCCTTTATGCCTAAAGTGGTTTCTAGTGTGGCCTTAAACCAAACTATTCATTTGCCTACTTTTTATGCAAATCCTCAAAATAAAGGGGAGAAGATTTTGCATACTTTGGATATTCACAGGCAGTTGCGTTATTATTTGAGCAGAACCAAGGAGTTCAGACAGTCTCAGCAGTTGTTTGTTTCCTTTGCTTTGGGTTCACAGGGTAGACCTGTTTCAAAACAAACTATTTCTAAATGGATTGGGTATTGTATTTCCTTTTGTTATTCCCATCATGGTAAGGAGATTCCGGCTGGAATCAGACCTCATTCCACTAGAGCTACTGCAACTTCTACTGCCTTTCTAAGGGGGGTAGCTACAAAGGATATTTTGGAAGCAGCCACTTGGAGTTCAGTACATACTTTTTCTAAACATTACCACCTTCCTCTTTATTCTAAATCTAGGGCTAGATTTGCCACTGCAATATTACAGGGCATTTTAGCTGCCCCTAATGCTTTATGATTTTTCCAACCTCCCTTTCCTGTTGCTTTGGGATTCTACCCATAAGTAAGGACTGCAGCAATGTGAGATGAAGAACATAGTACAGTTTTGTACCTACCATAAATGTAGATGTTCAAAGATCCACATTGCTGCAGTCCAATTTTCCCTCCCTCCTTCCCCTCTGTAGCTTAGCATGGTTATATGGTTTGGGTGATGGCTGTAGTTGGGCATATCTTTTGGGAAGGTTCTCTGTTTTTTGGCTGTGGCCTTTCTTTTAGGGCCTTCTGACATCTGGGGCAAGAAAAGACTGAGGATATGACGTCGGTCATGCGCTTTTATACCCTGACGCTCTGATGTCAGGGCTGTGCGCCCATGACCGACGTCAGCCTAATACTTTGGTATTCGGGCCGACCGAGGACAGCGGACTACCCATAAGTAAGGACTGCAGCAATGTGGATCTTCGAACATCTACATTTATGGTAGGTACAAAACTGTACTTTACAGGTTCCAATTTCACACTTTGCCAAGGTTAAAAGGAATGCCAAATCTGCCACCAAATCAATTGGTAGAGGCTCAAAAACAAATTACAGCACTCGTGGACATGAGAGCTATTCAGAAGGTACCACCACAGGAGCAAGGACAAGGATTTTATTCAAGACTCTTTCTGGCTCCCAGAAAGGACAAAGCCTGGAGACCCATTCTGGATCTTTCTTCTCTAAACACTTACCTGGATGTTCCGAAATTCAAAATGTTGACACTACAGCAGCTTCTTCCCATGCTGGGCAAGAAAGCTTGACTCGTGACTTTGGACCTCAAGGAGCCATACCTGCATGTCCCTATCAGACAAAACTGGAGAAGATACCTCAGATTTCTAGCTGGTTCAATGCACTATCAATTATCTGCACTGCCCTTTGGCTTATCTACTGCGCCCAGGGTCTTCACAAAGTGCCTGGCACCAGTAATTGCATTCTGCAGGCACCAGTAATTGCATTCTGCAGGCAAAAAGGAATTCAAATTTATCCATACCTGGACGACTGCCTGATTCATGCAGAGAGCAAGGACATTCTTCTAAAGTATCTGGCGTTCGTAAAAAAGTTAAATTGCCTTGTGGTACACAGTAAACGAAAAGAAATTAAAACTAGTGCCCTCACAACCGATAATATTCCTGGGTGCCAGCTTGAACACAACTGCCCAGATGGCTTATCTCACGCCAGACAAGCAAGGACAACTGACTCGATGCTTTCAATTGATGGCAACAAAGACCCAACTCCCTGCAAGAAAAATTCTGCAGGCCTTGGGCTACATGGCATCTTGCATACTACTAATTCCATATGCCAGACTGCATATGAGGAAACTACAATGGTACCTAAAGAGTGTATGGTCTCAACACTGTCAAAGTTTGGAAAGTTATACCACTAATTCCTTGCTTCAACAGGAGTTTCGATGGTGGGCTCAAGCTTGTCACCTCAACAAGGGACAGCCCTTTTACTCAACCCACAGCCAGGCAGACACTGACAACAGATGCATCTGATTACGCCTGGGGAGCACACATGGCAGGAAAATGTATTCAGGGTGAGTGGCCCACAGAGCAAAGGCATCTTCACAGCAATCAAAAAGAGATGCTAGCTGTACAAAATGCACTTATAGCTTTCAAGGACCTGCTGCATCCTGGACAACTACTACTAAAGACTGACAACACCACAGTTATGTGGTACATAAACAAGCAAGGGGGCACGCACTCCTACCCCCTCTGCAGACAAGCCATGACCTCGTGGAACGCAGCTCTAGACTACAAAGTTCATCTGCAAGCACAATTCCTACCAGGAGAGAAAAACACACTGGCAGACGACCTAAGCAGAAACCTTATGGATCCCCACGAATGGGAATTGAATCCACAAGTATTCAGAATGATAACACAAAAATGGTGGAGCCCGGACATGGATCTGTTTGCATCCCCAATGAACTGCCAGCTACAGAAATTCTGCACAAGGACTTACCATCCACAAGCATGGAAAGTGGATGCCCTCTCATTCAGCTGGAAAAACCTGCAAGTATGCGCTTTCCCTCCTTTACCTCTCCTTCCAAAGGTACTCATAAAAACCAGGCAAGAAGAGCCAAAGATGATCCTGATTGCACCAGACTGGCCACGCCAGCACTGGTACCCAATCTTAAAGAACTTTGCACAAGAACCACCCTGGATTTTGCCTCAAATCCCACATTTGCTGACGACAGCACAACAATCCGATACTTCACAGCCAGCTAAAAACCTTAAACCTAGCTGCATGGAAAATTCCTTAGTCAAGCAAGCAATGCCTCTCTCCAAAGCTGTTATGGATGTCATTCTGGAGGCCAGAAGGCCTAGCACCAGGAAAGCCTACTCTGATAAATGGAAGAAATTCTGTGCCTGGAACCAGGCTCACAGCCTTGACCCTCTTGTCCCAAACATTCCTCAGGTACTTCAATATTTAACTGAGATACTGGACAAGGGCCTCTCCTTCTCATCCATCAAGATCCACGCCTCAGCCATTTCTGCTCATTACAACATGGATCCACCAATTTTTTTCTAATCCTTTGCTCAAACAGTACCTCAGAGGGGCTAAAAACATAAGACCACCTCGTAGAGCACCTACCCCAACTTGGGACCTCAACTTTGTTTTGGAAAAGTTAACTTTACCTCCTTTTGAGCCAGCTAACACAGCAGAATTAAAATGCATCTCTTGGAAAACTGCTCTGCTACTGGTAACATCAGCACGAAGAGTTTCAGAATTACAGGCACTAATGGCAGTGGAACCTTTCCTCATTTTCCACCAGGACAGGGTGTCTTTAAGAACTAACCCTACGTTTATGCCAAAGGTGGTATCAGTGTGACTGTAAACCAAGCTACTCACTTGCCATAGTTCTATCCAAAACCACAGAACAAAGGGGAGAGACTACTACATTCTTTGGACATTCACAAGCAGTTCCGCTTCTACTTGGACAAAACCAAAGATTTCAGAAAATATGAGCAATTATTGGTAGCATATGCTGCAGGAGCACTGGGAAAAGCCATTTCAAAACAGACCATCTCAAAATGGATAGGACATTGCATATGTTTCTGCTATACTCACCATGGGAAACCTGTACCTAGCAGCATTAGATCTCACTCCACTAGGGCAACAGCCACTTCAACTGCCTACCTCACAGGAGAACATACCAAGGATATTTTGGAAGCAGTGACATGGAGTTCTGTACATACCTTCACCAAGCATTACCATTTGCCTTTATACTCCAAATCCAGAGCTGGCTTCGCCACTGCTGTGCTGCAGGGCCTTATAGCCACCCCTAATGCCTTATAGAACCAGCCTCCCTACCTCAGCTTTGGGATTCCACCCAAGTGTAATGACTGCAGCAGTGTAACACGATGAACATAGTACAGTTTTGTACCTACCATAAATGTAGATGTTCGAGTGTAAACACTGCCGCAGTCCAGGTTACCCTCCCTCCTTCCCCTCTTACTTGCTGGTACGTACCTGTGCCTTCTACCCTTTACTACCTATGGGGAGTATTTGCTAGTAACTGAAAGTTGTTGTTTGCTTTTCTTGTGTATGTTTTATTAGCAATTTGAACTGCCTACCTATTTGGGGGCACCTGACATCTGGGGCAAGAAAAACTGAAGAAAATGGCATCTGCTGCATCTTGTATACCCCTTTCGCACTGGCGTCTGGGAGGAGGCGACAGCAACCTACGCCGGACCAAGACTTTGGAACTCAGGCAGACTGGGGAACCGCCTGACGGCAGGATAACCCAAGTATAATGACTGTAGCAGTGTTTACACTCTAACATCTACATTTATGGTAGGTACAAAACTGTACTTTATCCTGCTGGCAGGCTACCTGCAGTCGACCTGAATTCCAAAGTCCTGGTCAGGCGTCAGTTGCTGTCGCCTCTTCCCTGAAGTCAGTGCGCCAGGGGTATAAAAGATGCAGCAGACACCATTTTCTTCAGTCTTTC
The DNA here is from genome assembly GCF_019279795.1 of Protopterus annectens. Taxonomy (NCBI): domain Eukaryota; kingdom Metazoa; phylum Chordata; order Ceratodontiformes; family Protopteridae; genus Protopterus; species Protopterus annectens. The sequence continues at coordinate 331,871,101 of NC_056743.1, forward strand.
TTGCCGCGCAGTGCCCGAAGCAAAAGCAGTTCGCAAGTGCTGGTCTGCCGACTCCTGAGATTTTCGAAATTTAATTTCATATCCGAAGTCTTCAATAAAGCTAAGTACCCCGTTGGGGAAACTTTTTTCTTGCTCCAGACCGATGTCAGAAAGTTAACAATTGTATTTCTTGTGGGAAGCAAATACCTCTTAAGGATTTTCATTCTTACTGTATTCCTTGACTAGGCCCTGACCATGACGTTGCTAGTTGTCGGTTTTGTGCTAGATTTAACCAACGCACTACTAAGCATCTGTACGATTTTGCCTTTTGTTACTTTGGACGAAGATTTAACTATATAATGCCGTCGGAACAGCTGACGACCGGAGTTAATAAAAAGTGCAAGGAAAAAGAAAAGGACAGGCATCCGAGGTCCAAAACTGATGATGAAGCCTCTTCTAGGTCAGTCGCCGGTTCTCAGTGAGGCGCTTTCGCAGCCCCTGACACCTGTTACCTCAGAGCCACAGGCCACCTCCGATTCCCACGTGGAGACTACTAGGCTTCTGGATACTCGAGGTATTGGGCCTTCGGAAACTAATCCCTCAGATGGGTCCGGAGCCGCTGAGCAGGCATCGGCTTCTGAGGGTGTTTTCAGACCTACACAGCTTTATATCAAGCCAACTTCAGCATCCAAGACAAAGACTAAAGCAGTTTTAAAGACAAGGAAACAAGTACAGCATTCTCCAGGACAGACTTCCATGCCTAAGAAACAGATGCTCAAAATGGCCGAAGACCTAATTACTTTGATCAGGGGTTCCCATCCCCCTCCTGATAAGAGGCCTAGGCAAGACACTGAATATGATTCCTCTGATCAGGTTTCCATTTCCTCTGACTCCTCTTCAGAACAGGGATACTCTATTCCTCCCTATGAGGATTTTGATGATGAAGATTCTCTCCCTTCAGCTTCTCCTCCTGAGGATTACTCATTTGGGGAAACCCTGCATACCATGAGGGAGCATTTCCACTGGGAGAGCCAGGATTATTCAGATTCTAAGAAAAGGCACAGAGACTTTAACTACCTCAGCACAGACCTCTGGCTATTCCTCCTGTTCTAGACATTGTAGATGTATTTTCAGAGTCCGGGCTGTCTCCCGACTCTCTACCTCCTGCACTTGTTAAGCTAGACAGATGCTACAGGGTTCCAGATTACCATAAATTTCTCTATAAAAACCCTGCTGCTGACCCAGAAACTATTTCTCAGGGTCTCAAAGGGGTCAAGGCAGCTACTGCAAAAAACCCTGTCCCCTCAGATAGAGATTCAAGGGCACTGGACAGATGGAAAAAAGTTTACACTTCTGCTACCTTGGCTGTAAGGGCTTTAAATTGTCAGTTTCATATGCTTAAATATCAGCAATACTTAATGTCTGTTAAAGCAAAAAATGTTGACAAATTCTGAATGTTCTGAGAACAAGGAATTGCAGGATTTATTGCATGCAGCTGAACAAGTGGGAAAACATACTTTGCATTGTGGTTATGATTCACTGGAGGCCTCTTGAAGGGCCGCTGTAACAGGTTCTGTCATTAGAAGGCATGCTTGGTTAAAGGAACAGACTCTGCCTGATCATGTTAAAGCAAAATTATTGGATGCTGCATTACAACATGATACTTTGTTTGATGTTAAGGCAGAAGAGTTGTTGAAGAAAATTGAGGATAAAGCTAAATCTATGGAGACAGTAAAGGATTTCTTACAGGTACAGCCACCCAGATTTAGCAGGAACTGGCCTTATAAGAATTTGTCCTTTCCCGTGTCAGACAGGCCACAAAGAGGCAGAGGCAGACAACAGCCCCATGGGTCATACAGGCCCAAACAATGGGGCGCTTCTACCTCCAAAAGCGGAGAAGACAAATCACAGCCATATAGGAAACAGTCCCAATGACTTTCTCTGCCAATGCCAAGCACTTATCTTTTGGCAGCACCCTTAGGGGGAAAACTAGCACTTTTTTCACAAAATTGGCACACGTTCACCCAGAGCAAATGGGTCCTAAATATAGTCGCTCAGTACTACATGTTCCACTTTCACACCCTTCAAAAGGCAAAAGGTATGCCAGAACAGGCAGTAATGGCTGTGGAACCGTTTATTATCTTCCATCAGGACAGGGTTTCTCTAAGGACAAACCCAACATTTATGCCTAAGGTGGTGTCCAGTGTGGCTCTTAACCAAACCATTAATTTGCCTACTTTTTTCCCCAAACACACAGAATAAAGGGGAGAGACTTCTGCATTCCTTGGACATACACAGACCGCTACGCTTCTACTTGGACAAAACCTAAAGCTTTCAGAAAGACTGAGCAACTTTTAGTGGCATATGCTGCAGGATCACAAGTAAAGGCTATCTCAAAGCAGACTATTTCAAAATGGATAGGACACTGCATTCGTTTCTGCTATTCACAACATGGCAAGTCAGTGCCTAAGGGCATTAGACCACATTCTACCAAGGCAGCAGCCACCTCAGTAGCCTTCCTCAGAGGAGTACCAACCAAGGATATTTTGGAGGTTGCAACTTGGACTTCAGTGCACACTTTTACTAAGCACTACCACTTACCTCTTTACTCTACTCTAAATCCAGAGCAGGCTTTGCCACTGCAGTTCTGCAGGGCCTTACAGCCACTCCTAATTCTATTTAGACCCAGCCGCCCAACTTCAGCTTTGGAATTCAACCCAAGTGTAATGACTGCAACAGTGAAACACGATGAACATAGTACAGTTGTGTACGTACCATAAATGTAGATGTTCAGGTGTATTCACTGTTGCAGTCCAGGTTACCCACCCACCATCCCCCTTCTCTCTGCTAGGACTTATCTGTACTTCTCTATCCTGTACAACCTATGTGGTGTATTTGCTTGTAGATGAAGGTATTATTTATTTTGGTGCATGCTTTTATAAGCAATGTTTTTTAGCCTAACCTTTTGGGGGCACCTGACAACTGGGGCAAGAAAAACTGAAGAAAATGACGTCGGGTGCATCTTTTATACCCCTGGTGCACTGATGTCAGGGAAGAGGCGACAGCAACCGACGCCGGACTAGGACTTTGGAATTCAGGCCGACTGTGGGTAGCCTGCCAGCAGGATAACCCAAGTGTAATGACTGCAACAGTGAATACACTCTAACATCTACATTTATGGTAGGTACACAACTGTACTTTTGAGGTGATGCATAGATTTTTGGGATGAAGATCAAAAGTTTAGTCCTTTTAGCATTTAGGATTAGGTGGTTATGGTTGAGCCAGTTTTCAATAGATGAAAAGGGAAGTTTGGGTTGTATGTAGATCAGAGAGCGCATCAGCTATGGTGATGTCTGTAGAGTCTTCATATTGTACCAGTGATGCTAGAAGTGTGGAGGTAGATGACTGATGGGTGAAAATATTAAATAGTAGTGGACACAGTATTGAGCCTTGGGGAACCCCCATATTTATGGGAAGTTCAGGGGAGATGGCAGAAAGCCATTTAACAGTTTGGAAACAATTGCTGAGGCAGCTGGAGAACCAGGAGAGAGTAGAGTTGGATAGGTTTTAGTGCAGAGAGTTTATTTAAGAGGAGGGGGTGGGTGACTGTGTCTAAAGCGTTTGAGAGGTCAAGGAGGAGGCAAGAGACTAGTTGTGGTCTCTGGCTTGTGAGATGATACGAATGAAGGAGATGAGAGCAGTAGAGGTGCTACAGTCTGGACAAAAGCCATGTTGGGTAGGGGTGATTAAGTTAGCTTGTATTAGGTGTTGCAGGATTTGTGTGTACACATTTTTCCAAGCTCTTAGAGATAGTATAGCAATGGGCCTAAAGTTGGAGAGTTCAGTATACTTGCCTCCCTTATGAATGGGTAGGGTGTAGAACTTTTTCCAAATAGCAGGAACTTTGATTTCAGTAATGGACTGGTTAATGAGAATAGAGATGGGAAGTGCAATGGAATTGGCTGCCTTCTGTAGAAAGAGTTGGGGAGACCGTCTGTTGAGGGGGAGCACGGTTTAAAAGCAAGGACCTAATATAGCTCATGGATACAGTTTTTAGGGAAAAGATTGGGGAAGTGTTGGAAGGTTTTGGGGGGTTAGTAGGTAGGGTGGTGGTGGAGTTAGGCTGGTTAGTTAGTTTATTGATGATTCCTATAAAATAGGAGTAAAGTCTGTGGCAATTTGGAGAGGTGTGTTTGTAGGGCTAGGTTGGGGTAAGGAGGGTTTGCCTAGAAGGATTTGGTTAATTGCATGCCAGAACTACTTTGGGTTATTAAGGTGAGATTCGGGGGGAGGGGGTGTAGTAGGTTCTCTTATCAGTGGTGGTGGCTTTCTTTGCAAGGTTGCATAGTTGTCTATACTGTTGGAAGTGGGAGGGGAGTTTAGTTTTAGTCTAGAGCTTCCAGGATTTATCCCTTTGAGCCGTAAGGGAGTGAGAGGCATTTGTTTACCAGGGGGATGATTGCTTTTATTCTAATGTTGCGTATGTGGGATAGGGAGTTGAGTATGTTAAGAAATATGCGGTTAAATTCTGATACAGCTTCATCAAGGGTTAACTGTCTAAGGAATGAGCAGTTGATCCTTGAGAGATTGCTGTTAAACTTGTCAGAATCCAAGTGTTAATTTGTGACATGCTTTGATCTTATGTGAGGAGTGAAACGGAGGACTTTAGTTCGGTGCTGGTCACTATATCTGGAAGATTTACTGGGAAGTGATAATTTTGGGGTGGATTCCTAGAATCCAGTTAAGTATGAAGGAATGAGTAGAAGATTTGGTAGGTGCAGTTATTAGTTGGTTAAACCTTGAAGATTAATGGAGGAGGAGAGGAATTCAGAGGAGAGACTTAAGCTGTTAATGTTAACATCACCCATGACAATAGTTTCATTGGGAAGTTGTTTGCTGAGTGGTGAGAGGATGTTTTCAAGTACTGCCATGTTGTTACCTGGTGGTGTGTAGATTGCAGCTATGTTAAGAGGTATGAGTATTTAGTTAAGTGTTTGCAATGAGAAGTTCTGATAGGTTGGAGAGGAGCAGATATTTATTTTATTTATTTATTTTATTTTACATTTGTCGACCGGGCTAGTCTAACTGGATACATGTTCATTTTCAGTAGAGGCCCGGGGAGAAAAGCTCCAAGCAGCAACAATGACAAGTAAATACAATAAAGTATAATTAAAATAAAATTTGTTACAAAATTAACATTAAAAGGTAGAGTTATAGAGAGTTATTTAGCAAATTTAGGCTAAAATCAAATACTTTGAGTAAAAACAAAAATTAAAACAGAAGATAGATAAAGTAAAAATTTTTTTTTTTTTTTTTTATAGATAGAGGGGTAATTGTAAGGTGGTTTGAGAACAAGATGGCAACGCCACCTCATTTTTTGGGGTTCTGTCTAGCTGTAAAATGCTATAGCCAGGAGGGAGGATGTCTGTGTGGAATATGGGGTTTTAGCCATGTTTCACAGAGGGGGTTCTGATGTGTGGGAGGGTGCCATGCTTCATAGAGGGGGTTCTGACGTGTGGGGGGGTGTTGATACCCAGGAGTAGAATTCTGTGGTTTTGGTCCATTTTCGTTATGCTTCTCATGTTAATAGGGAGGTAAGGTTTGGGGGAATATTGGAGTGGGGATTGGGTGCACAGTGTGGTAATAGTATTTGTGGTAGAGTGGAAGTCTGGCCCTGGGTTGAGGTGGCTGTCACCTCCTAGAAGGGTAAGGAGATTGGGAATAGGAAGTGGGGTAGGGATGTCAAGTAAGTAGTAATTTGATTTTACTTTAGGGAAGTTGGACATCCAGGTAATAGATCTTGTTCTTAGAGGCAAGGTTGTTGAGAGAGCCGAAGGTGTGATAGTTATGAAGACATGAGGGAGTTGTGGGAAGATTGGTGGATTGGTAGAGGTTGGAGACTGGAAGTTGGGTTTCAGGGGGAAGCTGTAAGAGTAGAAGGATACACGAGATAGCTAGGGTAGAAGTAGTTGAAAGTGTTAGGAGGAAGTTGAAGGGAGTCCTGGTTATAAGGTGGTAATCTAGTAGTAGAGGGGAGTGGCTTTGTTGCAAAAGAAAGATGAGAAGTAGGAGCAGATGAAATTGGAGTGCAATAGGTGGTAGTTAGCTGGTGTAGGTGAGGCTATTCATTTGTAAATAGGTGGGGGAGGGGGCTGAAGATAGGAGGAGTGTGATGGGAGGTTAGGAGTTGGAGGGAGGGGAGTGGTTTGCTGGGGGACAGAATAAAGAAAATGACAGGGCTGGGTGGGAATTGGGGTAGGGTAGAGGAGTGGAGTGAGTCTGAGCATAGCGACAGTGCATACTGTACGAGTGGTTCATTTCCAAGACTCCTCTGCCATTCCTTTAGTCACAGGAAGTTTTTGGAAAGAAAAAATAAACTGATTTCTGAGGCCTGTTGAAAACCCCCTTCTCCAAAGCAATCCAGGAAGGTCCAGATTCTTCTAAGTCTGGCCAATCCCCTTCTTCAAAGTCAGACAAGTCGGGGGGGGGGGTGTTCATCTTCAAGTGCTCCATCGGACCCATCCAAAAAAGTGCCAAAAGTTTCAACTCCAGATCTGAAGGCTGTCTGCTCTGAGAGGCCTAAAACCTTGGCTCATTTCAGATGTTCTTTGTGTTTCACTGTTGCAGTCATCACACTTGGGTTATCTGCCTGCATGTAACCCTCAGTTGGCCCGAGTACCAGACACTTAGTATTTCTGCGTCAGTTTCTGTTGCGTCAGGACTGACGTAATCTCATCAGGGGAATAAAAACAGGCAGCTGACTCTTGCTGAGGAGCCTGAAGCAGAAGCAGTTTGCACAAGTGCTGGTCGGCTGCTACCTGACTTTTCGTTTCTGAATTGAATCATCCTGAACTCTTCTAAAGCTAAGTACCCCATTGGGGATCCTTTTTTCTTGCTCTAACCAGTGTCAGAAAAAGTTAACAATGGTCTCGCCTGTGGAAAGCAAATAACGCACTGAGATTTCCATTCTTACTGCGTTACCTGTTTAGGCCCTGACCACCGCGTACCTCGCTGTCAGTTTTGTGCTTTGTTCAACACTCGAACTATTCGTCGTCGGGCCTTTATTGTCGCTAAATACTTTTGCTCTTTATCTCCATATTCCAAAATGGCTTTGGTAAGCCATCCAACTACCAATCTTCCAAAAAAACGTAAGGATAAAGACAGATACAGACCACACCGGTCCAAAACTGCTGACACTTCTGTTAAGCTAGTCGCCAGTTCGCCAGTAGTCAGTGAGGCACGTTTGCAGCCTGTGATGCCTGCTTCGATGGATTCGCAGGCTGCTACTGAGACCCGTTCGGAGTCCAGTATGCTGCAAGACTCTTCTTGAACTACAGAACCTGCGGATGTCTCTACCTTGGATGGGTCTGGAGCCGCTGTGCAGGCACTGGCTTCTGATGAAGTTCTTCGCATTACTGATGTTCGACACAAACCGTCAACTTTCACGTCTTCAGTTCTGTCTAAAACTACCGAGTTTCTAAGGCCAAAAGTACGAGCTATGCTAAAAAAAAAAAAAAAAAAAAACGACCCAAACTCAAGTACCTGCTTCCTTGCCATAACATCAAATGCTTAAAATGGCAGAAGACCTGGTTATGCTGATTAGGGGAAGCCAGCCTTCCCCTGCTAAGAGAAAGAGACCTATCCCCAGCAGCTTTAACTGACCAATAGTCCAACGACTCTGATGTTTCTGAATATGAAAACATGCCTTTATCTGCTTATGAGGATTCAGACGCAGAGGACTCCATTCCCTCTGCTTCCCCTCCAGAGGATTTTTCTTTTGGTGAAACCCTACAATACTTCAAGAGAGAATTTCCACTGAGAATGCCAGGATTATCCTCAGTCCAAAAAGTGACTCTGAGAATATTCAGATTTGCCCCAACGTAGACCTTTAGCTATCCTTCCTGTTCTGGATTTTGTGGATGATGTCTTTATGGAATCTAGTCTAACTCTTTATACTTTACCACCTGCTCCAAGGAAACCAGACAGGTACTACAGAGTCCCTGACTCTCTCAAATTTTTTTTCAAAAATCCTACTGCTGACCCAGAGGTAATTTCCCCGGGGCCTAAAGGTATAAAAGCAACTACGGCGAAGAATCCCACCCCTTCGGACAGGGATTCCCGAGCTTTAGACAGATGGGGTAAAAAAGTATACACCTCTGCAACTCTCGCCATTAGGGCATCGAATTGCCAGTTTCATGTGCTGAAAATACCAGCAACATATTATGGAACTTATTAAGCTGATATTATCTACCTTTACAGACTGTGCAGAAATTAAAGAATTACAGGAGCTTATGCATTCTGCAAGCCAAGTCAGCAAGTATACCTTACAATGTGGCTTTGACGCCCTAGAAGCATCTTGCAGGGCAGCAGTCACTGGTTCTGTACTGAGTAGGCATGCTTGGCTTAAGGAGCAGACCTTGCCAGACCATGTCAAATCAAAATGACTAGACCTTCCTTTGAACAAGAACAATCTGTTTGGCACCAAAGCAGAAGAGGTTCTAAAAAATATGGAAAAAAAAGCGGTCTAAGCAGACAGTCAAAGATTTTTTGCAAGTGCAGCCTCCAAGATTCAGTAGGCATTGCCCCTTGAAACATTGGTCCTTTCCAGCCCCCCTCAAGGCCATCTCAAACTAGACCCAGGGGAAACGCCCCCCCCCCCCAGATTAGTCTCAGGGTATGCAGAGGTCTAAGCAATGGAGTACCTCCACTTCTAAAACACAGGGAGTGCTAAGCCACCCCCTTACAGAAATAATTCACAATGACTTCTCAACTCCACGCCTCACCTCTGCCCAATTGTTTGGGCCTCTAGGAGGAAAACTTGCCCTTCATGCAAAAAACTGGATCTCCATCACCAAAGACCGATGGGTCCTCAACATTGTATCCCAGGGGTACAAATTTTGCTTCCACTCACTGCCAACCCCAAAAGGGTTCCCAGACCTTCCTCCAAACCAGTGGGCTGAGGCATAAAACCAAGTTCAATTCCTGCTCTCCATAATGGCAATTCAGCCTGTTCCTGCAGAACAGATAGGTCAAGGGTCTTATTCCAGACTTTTCCTGGTACCCAGAAAAGAGGGCACTTGGCGCCCAATCCTAGATCTTTCCATTCTAAACACCTTCCTGGTGGTACCAAAATTCAGAGTGCTCACCCTTCAGCAGCTTCTTCCTATGCTGCCCAAAGAGGCCTGGTTAGCCACCCTAGACCTAAAAGAAACCTGTCTGCACATCCCAATCGGGGACTCCTGCAGGAAATACTGACGTTTCAGGGCAGGATCTATGCATTATCAGTTCGCTGCACTTACCTTTGGCTTATCCACTGCTCCCATAGTCTTCACAAAATGCCTGGCTCCAGCCATTGCCTATTGCAGACAGAAAAAGATTCAAATTTACCCTTACTTGGACGATTGCCTGATTCAGGCAGATAGTCAGGAAAAGCTGTTGCAGCACCTGACATTTGTAAAGAACCTTCTAACCTCCCTGGGGTACACCATCAACAAAAAGAAATCAAAACTAGTCCCTGGCCAAAAGATTGTATTCCTGGGAGCAAGCTTGGACACAGCATCCCAGATGGTGTTCCTTACTACAGAAAAACAAGCCTAACAGGCTACTTCACTCAAATGGCCACCAGAACCAGCTGTCCGCAAGGAAAATCCTGCAGGCCCTAGTGTTCATGGCCCCTTGCATTCTACTAATTTCATATGCCAGACTGCATATGAGGAAATTTCAGTGGTACTTAAAAAGTCTTTGGTGCCAACATTCTCAGGACCTGGAAACAGTCATACCTGTCATACTTTGTCTAAGGGCAGAGCTTCTTTGGTGGGCAACCACATGCAACCACAACAAGGGACTTCCCTTTACTCAACCCATGCCCAGACCCTAACCACAGATGCATCAGACTATGTCTGAGGGGCACATCTGGATGACAGGTACATTCAGGGCCACTGGAGCCCAAGTCAAATTCAACTGCACATCAAATAAAAAGAGATGTTAGCTGTTCAGCACTGTCTGACAGCTTTCAGATCCCTACTCTCACCAGGACCCCTGCTAATAAAAAACAGACAGCACCACAGTTATTAGTATGTCAACAAGCAGGGGGGAACCCACTCTGCAGGCTAGCCATGGCCCTGTGGAACACAGCCTTGGTCATGCATATTCATCTTCAAGCTGTATTCCTGCAGGCAAACAAAACTCTCTGGCAGACGACTTAAGCAGAAATCTCCTAGACCCACACAAGTGGTAATTAGATCTCAGCACTTTCAGCCTTCTAACCCAGAAATAGGGGACCCTGGAGGTGGATCTTTTTGCCACCCCCTACAATCACCAGCTCAGCAAATTTTGCACCAGGACACCTCACAGCAGGGCCTGGAAAGTGGATGCCCTATCCTTCCAGTGAGTAAACCTCTGTCTATGCATTTCCCTCTTTGCCTCTTCTCACAAGAATATAACTCAAGATAAGACAGGATAGACCAAGTGCAATCCTGATTGCCCCAGACTGGCCACTCCAGCACTGGTACCCAGTGCTGCACATCCTGTCGCCGGTGCCACTGTGGCACCTACCCCAGATCCCAACCGTCCTCACTCAGCAGGATGAGCAGATCTTGCATCCACAACTGCAAGCCCTGAATTTTGCAGCCTGGCTTGTTCCTTGAATTCTCCCCTAGTGACCAGCCTAAGCATGCAGGTGCTGGGCGTCATTCTTGAAGCCAGAAGACCTAGTACAAGGGAATCCTTTGCTGATAAGTGGAAAAGGTATTGTTCCTGGAGTCAATCTAAAGGAGAGGACACAGCACTGCCCTCCTTACCTCTAATCCTGGATCACCTAGCAGACCTACTCCAGAGGCCTGTCCTTCTCCATTAAGATCCATGCCTCTGCCATCTCTGCTAATTATAACACTGAGCCAGCTCTCTTCTCTCACCCCCTGATCAAACAGTTCCTGAGAGGGGCAAACAACTTAAGGCCACCAAGGAGAGTCCCCACCCCTGCTTGGGACCTTAACTTTGTACTGGAAAAGCTCACGCTACCCCCTTGAGCCTGCAGCATCAGCAGAGTTAAAATTCCTCTCTTGGAAAACAGCCTTGCTTCTGGCCATCACTTCGGCTAGAAGAATGTCTGAGCTACAAGCACTTATGGCTGTGGAACCCTTTATTGTTTTTCATGCTGACAGGGTCTTCCTCGGGACTAACCCTTCCTTTATGCCTAAAGTGGTGTCCAGTGTAGCTCTCAACCAATCTATCCATTTGCCAACCTTCTTCCCAAATCCTCAAAATAAAGGGAAAAGGATCCTGCACTCAGACGTGCACAGACAGCTCAGATTCTACCTTGATAGGACTAAGCCCTTCAGGAAATCTGACCAGTTACTAGTCAGTTCTGCACCAGGGGCAGAGGGCAAGGCCATTTCAAAACAAACAATTTCCAAATGGATAGCACACTGTATCCATTTCTGCTACAAACACTATGGGAAACCAACCCCTTGGGGTCAGAATGCATTCCACTAGGGGCAACTTCTACCTCTGCAACATTCCTCAGGGGAGTCCCTACCAGGGACATTCTGGAAGCTGCTACCTGGAGTTCTGTTCACACCTTCACCAAGCATTACCACCTGCCTATCTTTTCCAAATCCAGGGTGGGTTTTGCAACAGCAGTCCAGGGCATATTAGCCAGCCCCAACTTTTCTTGACTGCCTCCACCCATTCTTCAGCTTTGGGAATCAACCCAAGTGTGATGACTGCAACAATGAAACACGAAGAACATAGTACAGTTGTGTACACTTACCATAAATGTAGACATTTGAGTGTATTCACTGTTGCAGTCATGGTTTCCCACCCTCCAGCCCCCTGGTCTCTCTCCTCTCTGTCTATTACTCATCCCCTTACAGGGCTATTGGTATTTACTTTTTACTGGTAGAGTTTTTCCCACCTTAACTTGGCTCCCAATTTGGGGGAGCTCCTGACATTTGGGGCAAGAAAAATTGATGTAATGGTGTCTGCTGCCTGTTTTTATACTCCTGACGACCTGACGTCAATCCTGAAGCAACAACAACTGACTCAGAAATACTACGTCTCTGGTATTCGGGCCAACTGAGGGCTACCTGCAGACAGATAACCCAAGTGTGATGACTGCAACAGTGAATACACTCAAATGTCTACATTTATGGTAAGTGTACACAACTGTACTTTTTCAGTGCTGGTGGAGTTTCCTTTGCGAAGCCAGTCCCCTGAATTGGAAATGGTATCCCCCACTCTCAGAGCACCATTGCTACACCCCTCCAAATCTCTTGCCCCCTCGAGTTCATGTTCCAGGAGCCTGTCTGACTATGTGGATCATGTGGTGCCGAGGCTGTTAAGGACACTGGTGCTTGCCAGACTGTTATCGGATCCAGCCCAGGCAGCTTTGGAGCAGACCAAATCCACCCTTTCTGCATCAATTCCTCTTCTGATCCGGTCTCAGACCTCCGAGCCAGAATGTGTGGAGCTGATCATAGTGGAACAAAGACCTATCACAGGATCTTAGGATCTGAATATTACTCCGTCCTCGATTCCATCAGAACTTGGAGTCTAGGAGCTGATGCTGTCCAGTCAGGGGAGGGGAGTCTGAACCGTTATCGGATCCAAACTTGCCTCTGGTGTCAAATCAGGTGAGCTCTGCTCCTGCCTCAGAGCTGTCCCCCTTAGTTCCTGGATTTCCTACGGTTCTTTGGAGCTGGGAGTTTCCTCTGATCAGGGGCAGGGGCTTTCAAGGTGACTAGGAGAGTGCTGTCTCCACAGGCAGATCCACTCTCAAGTCTGGACATTCTTCCCCCAAAGGCACTGGTGTCCGTCTCTATACCCCTGCATCCACAGGGATGCAGAAATCCTAAGTCTCAGGATGCTCCACTGGGTGCCCCTCTCTTCTGAAACCTTTTTGGAGTACCTCTGAAGAGGTCCCTCTGAAGAGGTTATACAGGAGTAAGTATTTAGACTTCCCAGAGGAGTCCGTCACTTCAGATATGGACCTCGATGAAGCCGAAGAGTCCCCATGGTCAGCTCCTGATGTCTCCTTTGGAGACATCTTGGAAATACTTAAACAGAGAGGTGGTTGGAAGTCCACCAACTCTTCAACGGAGGAGTCTGTCTACCTGAAGGCTTTTGGATCTCACCCTTCCTGCACTTGGGTGTCTCCGCCTTTTGACGAACTCATGAATTTAGTTTCTAGAAAGGCATGGGAGTCTCCAGATTCTGTGGAACCAGTTCCTCGGAGGCCAAATAAGTTCATTACATCTCCGTCGAACAGAACTTTTCTAACTAAAGGAGTCCCAGTACATGCTGTGGTGGTTGCGGCAGCCAGCAAGAACGAACTCTGACTTCTTCTGTCCATACACTGAACAAGAAGTATCTCACGATGGACAGATATGGAAAGCACACTTTTTTTCCTTTTTATTCAGTGACATTTGCTCTTGGGTCGCAGATTTACCTGACTCATTTCATCAGATTACAGAGAGATCATCTGAAAGAGCTAGGAGATACCCTCCAAGGTTCAGTAGCTGCAGGGGTGTCTGAGAAAGTTTTCTCTCAGCTGTCTACCTTAAATTCAGTGGTCAACTCCTCCATGAGACTGATTGCTCTGTTCACCCCATTTGCTGCATAAGAAGTGTGTTTAGGGATTTCCCTAAGGAGACGGTCCTGGATGTACTTGTCCAACTTGCGGAGCCCTTTAAATCTTCCTTTGTGAATGCCCTGTTTGATGGCTCGTCCCTGTTCGGGCCTAAGTTCAGTGACACACTAACCAGGTGTGAACAAGAAGGAAAGGCGCTCTCTGCCATAGGAGTCTGTTTTTCCTTACTCCAAAGGTCAGAAAGGTAGTGGGAAAATGTGGTTTCGAAAATCCCAAAGAGCTTTCCAGGGCACACGTGGTGATTCTTCCCCCAGGGTCAGAGGGGGATGTGGTAATGGAAAATACCAACCACGTGACAGAGGGGACCCACAGAATCAGGGCGACCAAGAATCTTTCTTTGGTAAGCCCTTTCAGTGCTCCTGAAGGTTCATCTCTGGAGGCAGTCTAGGGCTGCTTATCTTTGTACCCAAAAGCCTGGCTGACAATAACAAAAGACAAGTGGGTAGAAAGCATCATATCCAGAGGTTACTCCATACCCTTTTCCTATGCCCTTCCCCCCCAAGCATAAAAAAAAGATCCCAGACGTTCCACCTAGTCAAAGGGAACAGGCAACTCTAGAAATTCAAAAGTTGCTAGACAAGAGAGTCATCCAAAAAGTCCCCACAGGCCAAATAGGATTCGGAACTTATTCAAGGTTCTTAGTGCCAAAAAAAAAAAAAACAGGGGACTGGATACCAATTCTGGATCTCCGCAACCTAAACAAATCTGTAAGGAAGTCAAAGTTGCAGATGGTGACACAGCAGTCAGTACTCCCGTTTCTGGGACAAGACAATTGGATGTGCTTGATAGGACTTCAGGATGTGTACTACCATGTAAAAATGGACAGGCAATCCAGGAGACACCTGCGCTTTCGGCTGGGAGCCAGCCACTAAAAGTTTCGAGTTCTGCCCTTTGGCCTCACTACAGCCTCCAGAATGTTCACAAAGTATATGGCAGTAGTGGTGGCTCAGTTGAGATGCCTAGGATTGAGTGTTTCCATACCTAGACGACTGGCTGCTAACCGTCACCACAGAGCATCTACTAACAAAAGCGAGCAACATCACCTTGCAGCTCTGCTCTCACCTAGGAATTACAATAAACTACAAGAAATCTGCCTTGTTGCCATCTCAGTGTATCATTTTTATAGGAGCAGAACTAGATACTACAAAACTGATGGCTAAACTTCCTCCAGAAAGGGTAAGAGTTCTTCACCTTCAGGTCTTGAATCTCATTCCCAAGAAGAAAGTACAAGCAGACAGTTCTAAGAGTTTTAGGGACCACGGCAGCAGCAGTAACCGTGATCCCCTTGGCACGTCTGCGCACGAGAATGCTCCAGTGGTTACTTTCCACTCTGTGTTCGATGCAAGAGCTGCCCATATCCCACTAGATATTGCTAATGGAATCTTGCAAAAACGATCTTTGTTGGTGGCTAGACTCCACTCATGTGATGTTAGGTCGACCCTTTGTACTTACCCAACCATTAGCCACACTGACTATGGGTGCTTCCCAGATTGAGGGGGGACATTATCTGGGAAAGGCAGTCCAATGCACTTGGCAAGGTCATGAGGCCCATTGCACACCAGTGTCCTAGAGATCAGCGCAGTACTTTAGCGTTGCAAGCATTCCAGGGCTCTCTTCCACTGGGGACTGTTGCGATACAGACACATGTCAGTTGTATGGTACATAGACGAGGAGGAGCCATATCTTACCCCCTTTGTTGAGAGGCCCTGAGAGTATGACACTTGGCAGTCTATTCCCAACGCTTTGTTATAGCAATACACATCCCAGGGAAATCCAACATGATTGTACACCGACTCAGCAGAGCCATTCTGATGCCTCGTGAGTGGTCTCTAAAACAGGGAGTGGCAGGAAAGATTTTCCGCAAATGGGGCCAGCTTTGCTGTGACCTTTTTGCCACATCCACAAACACCAAAATGCAACAGCTACTTTGCCCTGATCCCCTCTCCAGGGGAGTTACCAAGGGATGCACTTGTTCACGATTGGCCCTCGGGTCTCCTCTATGCTTTTCCTCCCTTTCTATTGATACCCAAACTTCTTCAGAAAACCAGTTACATGGGAAGGAACTTGATACTCGTCGCCCCACAATGGCCTCATCAAATCTGGTTGCCGTGTGGCTTCATTTCCAGGAGGAGCCTTGGATTCTGGTCCCAGTTCCAGACCTCCTGACTCGTGCATCAGGAATGCTCCACCTCTCCCTTCATACTCTCAAATTGACAGCTTGGCTGCTCCGATTTCATCCATAGCCAGGCTCCCTTTCTCCTTCAGTAAAACATTTCCTCATTTTTGTCTCGTAAGGCTTCAGTGATAAAGATGTATAGAAGCAAATGGAAAAGATTTTCTTTATGGGCTTCAGATAATCACATTGATCCCTTTTTCTGTCCCAGTACCTTCCATTCTACAATTCTTAGCAAAACTATTCGATGAAGGTGCCGCTGAAGCTACAGTTAGAATTCGGTTAGCAGCGATATCCAATTTCCATGTAGGTGAATCTGGGCTCAATGTGATGTCCCACAGACTATGCAGAGATTTTCTTAACCTTTCTCCTTCAGTAAAACATATCCTCATTTTGTCTCATAAGACTTTTTTTAAGACCACCTATCAAAGACCCTCCAGCACCATGAAACTTGAATTTTGTCTTATCCCGTTTGATTTTTCCCCTGTTCGAGCTTGCATCTTCCTGTGATCTCAAATGTCTGACTTGGAAAACAAATCTTTTGATAGCTATTACTTCTGCTAGAAGAGTGTCAGAGATGTAAGCATTGTCAATAAAGCCCTCCCTACATGCTTTTCCAGAGGCAGAATATCCTTGCAAACAATCCCTTCCTTTCTACCCAAAGTATGTTCAGAATCTAATTTGAACCAATACATAGAACTACCATTTTTTCCCCCAACTATGAGAATAACAACTTAGTGAAAGAGGTAGTGAAAACTTGGCAACCCAGCTAAAGCACACACAAAATACGCTTAAAACAATTCAGCAAAGCATTTTTCAAAGTTCAAGCTTGTAAATACCAAGATGAAAATCCATTTTCGTGAGTTATCCAAGGTTTTATTGATTATAGGCAGATGAGCGCTGAAAATTGAGGTTTTTACAGTTCATGCAGTTTTAGAACTAAAACATTGTCACAATTTTCAGCGCTCATCTGCCTATAATCAATAAAACCTTGGATAACTCACGAAAACAGATTTTCATCTTTTGATATTTACAAGCTTGAACTTTGACAATTGTTCATTTTGCTGAATTGTTTTAAGCGTATTTTGTGTGTGCTCTAGCTGGGTTGCAAAGTTTTCACTACCTTTTTCACTAAGTTGTTATTATCAAAGGCCACATTCCTTAGGTCCTAGTTTAAACTTGCCATTTTCCGTGTTACTAATCTTCAGTATTGCCAACGTGAGAGTAAGACGAGATGAAAAAAAGATCAATTGGTCTGCAAGGCCATGGAATGTATCATCATGGAACTCGTAAACAAAGACATTGGTAATCTCCAAACTCTGGACCCTACCCAGTTCGAATTTATAAAAGGCAGATCAGGTCTCCTAAACCTGATTGACTTCTTTGAAGCAGTCACCAAAGCCATAGATGAGGATAAGGTAGTTGCTTATCTAGATCTCGCCAAGGCTTTCAACACCATCCCCCACTCTGGAATTAAAGATAAGCTCAGTAAACTAGGTATAAATCCCTATGTCACAAGATGGGTTGCCAACTGGCTCATGGACAGAACCCACACTGTGAAAGTAGCAGACTCCAAATCTGACTTCAGACCAATGACAAGTGGAGTACCACAGGGTTCAGTCCTGGGTCCTCTCCTGTTTGGTATCTACTTCTCTGAAGAACAGGCTAACACAGAAGGTCTTTGGATAACAAAGTTTGCAGATGACTGCAAACTAGGAGCCATAATCAAAACTCCTAACGATGTGGACATCCTACAAAAGGGCCTCACTGAGACAGATGCCTGGTGTCAAATCTATGGCCTGAAGCTCGGTGCCAAAAAGTGTATTATCATCCTCTTAGGTAAAAACTCTGTACCTATGAACTACCACATAGCTGGTAGTCTACTCAGTGCCGAAAGTGTGATAAGAGACCTTGGGACACAGGTGGACAGTAATCTCTCCTTTGATAATCACATCGCCACAGTGGTCAGGAAATCCTTCTACATGGCTCACCTCATCACAAAAGGTTTCTCATCCAGAAAAAGAAGTCATTGTTCCCCTCTACTCATCACTCATTAGACCCATTATAGAGTGCAACGCTCCTTTTGGTATGTACCTCACAAGACATCTACAACTGGAAAGGCCACAGCAATACCAAGCAAAGAGGATTAATGGCCTCAAACAGATGCCCTATGCAGACCGTCTCAAAAAACTCCAGCTTTACTCTGTCACATATTGCCTACTCAGAGGTGATCTCTGCCTAACATACAAAGCTATGTCAAACCCAGAGCTGTTGGACATGCTCCACTTAAAGAAATCCCAATCCCTCTGAGCTACATGCTGTAGGGACCTAAACCTTGTCACCACAATAAACAGAACATGCTGCAGGGATAGATTCCTGTCCCAGAGACTTCCCATCCTCCTGGAACAGACTACCTACCTATGTCAAAGAGAGCTCCTCATTAGCACACTTCCAAGAAAAATCTTGATGATTGGATGGGAAATAGGAAATTCACCCCAGGGATCACTTCAGTGGCTCTGCTCGACAGGGGCACAGGAAAATAATTTTCTTGGGTGGCGAAAGCCAGGGTACCTTTTTGGATAGGCTTATATAGGTGCTAGGGCTAATAGCCTAGTACCTACCTATGAACCTATGTGTTGCATCAACTGGATGTACATAGACAACAGTGCTTCAATTTACATAGGACAAAGGACTTCAGAAAATCTGACCAATTATTTGTATCCTTTTCAGATTCAAAGAAAGGTGCTCCAGTTTCTAAAGTGACACTTTCAAAATGGCTCTCATTGTATAACCTTCATTTATAAATCTCAAAACTAAGATTTGTCCCATAAAGTAAAAGGTTATTCTACAAGAGCCATTGCAAACTCTTCCGCCTTTCAGGCTAGACTGCCCATTTATACCATTTGTGCTGCAGCAACATGGGCAAGGCCTCATACCTTTATAGGTTCATACCCTGAGAGCCATTTTAAGCCTAGCCAATTATCCCTTGTGAGACTCAAACCCTGTACCTTGTGTTTGTAAGGCATACACCTTAACCGTAAGGCCATCCTCCCAACCCCTTATCAGTCATTACAAAGTCGATTTGGCCTCCAGGAACAGGGCCTCCTTTGGTTCCACAGTTCTGAAGAATATTTTCCCTTGAGCCACCCACGAAAGATGGTGCTAGGGACACTGTCCCATCCTGCTAAGAACGAAGGCAAGATAGGACGACATCCCATAAAGAAGTCATGTGCTCACCATAACATTCTGTGTGTGTTGTCCCACAAGATAGGGCAACATCCCATAAAGAAGTCATGTGCTCACCATAACACTCTGTGTGTGTTGTCCCACAAGATAGGGCAACATCCCATAAAGAAGTCATGTACTCACCATAACACTCTGTGTGTGTTGTCCGCAACATCCCATAAAGAAGTCATGTACTCACCATAACATTCTATGTGTGTTGTCCCACAAGATAGGGCAACATCCCATAAAGAAGTCATGTACTCACCATAACACTCTGTGTGTGTTGTCCGCAGCATCCCATAAAGAAGTCATGTGCTCACCATAACATTCTATGTGTATTGTCCCACTCGCCTTCATTCTTGCATCCCACCCTCCTTCCCCCAGCCCTTTGCTCCTGGAAGATCGAGTTGATGCAATTGGCTGTTAATGTTCTCTGACCTTTTTGATTGCTCTAGAAGGTGTTAAGCGACTTTTTTTAGTATTCTTTTTATATCTGCAAATAAGATCTGTGGAGCTCTCCTAGTACATTATGGAAGATGGGTTTAGCGGTGAGCTAGTGGAAGATCTCTAGCTTGTGTATAAGGTAGATCGGATCCGAACCCAACCCAAGAATGAAGGTGAGATGGACAACACACATGGAATGTTATGGTGAGTACATAACGTTTTTTTGCAAGCACCCATTTCTTTCCTCCAGATCTACAAGAGCGACTTCAATTTTCAATAAAAGAATAATTATGTTTTTATTTTACTTAGAGACAAGTGGACTAGAATTCATTGGTCTCATCATTCAAGGCCTTGTTACAAAAAAAAAAATACATGAGGTTGAGTTACATGGTGTGTATGTGTGTTTGAACTTTACTAACTGGCTAAGTGAGCTTGACCATTGACCATTTGCAGCCATGACCAGTGCCAAGAGGCAGTCCGATTACCTTAAGAGTTACTAACAGCAGCATTTTCAGATGACTGTAATATTTGTAATTTTATATGACTTTTGCTTTTCAAATCATTCCATTCTGTGCAGTGATAGTGACACTAATACAATTGTACTTCTGCATGAATGTTACTTACACAAACAATGCTGTATACAGGGATGCTAGCACGATTTATATGTGCATTTCCACTGGGTGCATAGCTGGCACCATGTATCGTTATGGCTGCATACTGCCAAGTGCAATGTGGTTTTCAATAGGGTAGCTTAGGCACCAGTTCCCTAGAGCTAACCCGGTTTCATGTAACAGTTGCACTTTTATATTTGCTAATGATGTCTGGATGTTCTTCGTGTTTCACTGTTGCAGTCATTACATTTGGGAAATCTGCTGGCAGGTTACCTTCAGTCGGCCTGAATAACAAAGTCTTGGGTCCTGCGTCGGTTGCGGTCTCCTCTTCCATGATGTCAGGTCATCAGGGGTATAAAACATGCAGCTAATGCTATTTTAATCTGTCTTTCTTGCCACATGGTGCCTGAAGCAGTTCGCAAGTGCCATTCGGCCAACTCCTGCAATTTTCGTATTCGAGTTTCAGAACCGAAGTCTTCAAACTAAAGCTAAGTACCCCATTGGGGAAACTTTTTTTTTTTCTTGCTCCTTACTGATGTCAGTAAAAGTTAATAACTGCATTACTTGTGGGAAGCAAATACCTCATAAAGATTTTCATTTGTACTGTATTCCTTGCCTAGGCCCTGATCACAATGTGCCTTGCTGTCGGTTTTGTGCTAAATTTAACCAACGCACTTTTAAGCGTCTGTATATTTTTGCTTCTAAATATTTTGGTTCAAGATTTAACTACCCTGAAATGTCGTCTGTTAGCAATCCGACTACCTGAGTTCACAGAAAACGCAAGGAAAAATACACTGTCGACGTCCAAAGCCAACGACGAAGCTTCTCCTAAGCCTGTCGCCAGTTTGCCAGTACTCAGTGAGGTGCTTTCGCAGCCCCTGATACCCGCTACTTTTGAGTTGCAGGCCTCTACTGAGACCCATTCGGAGTCCGGTATGCCGCAAGATTCGCAAAGTATTGAACCCGCGGGTGTCTGTCCCTTGGATGAGTCCGGAGCCACTGAGCAGGCACCGGCTTCTGAGGGTGTTTTCAGGCCTCAACATTTTTACATTAAACCGACGCCAGCAACACAACCAAGGTCAAAAACAACTTCTTTGTCTAAAAAACTGACGTATGAGCCACATGCTCAGGCCCCTATGCCTAAAAAACAGATCAAAATGGCTGAAGATTTAATTACCTTGATCAGGGGTTCCCAACCCCCCCCCCCTGTTAAGAGGCGTAGGCAAGGCACTGATTATCCATCTTCAGATCAGGTTTCCATTTCTTCTGATTCCTCTTCTGCTCAGGAATTTTCAATTCCACCCTATGAGGATTCTGATGCAGAGGAATCCATCCCATCTGCATCTCCTCCTGAGGATTACTCTTTTGGAGAGACTTTGCATACTTTAAGGAAACATTTTCACTGGGAGAGTCAGGACTTCTCTGAATCAAAAAAGAGGCTTAGGGATTTTCTTCTTCTTCTTCCTCAGCATAGGCCTTTGGCAATACCTCCTGTATTAGACATTGCGAATGATGTGTTCTCTGAATCGAGCCTGGCTCCTGATTTCTCCCTCTGGCTCCTAGTAAGCCAGACAGATATTACAGGGTTCCTGACTCCCACAGATTTCTTTTCAAAAATCCAACTGCTGATCCTGAGACTATTTCTCAGGGTCCCAAGGGTGTTAAGGCTTCTACAGCCAAAAATCCTACCCCTTCTGATAGAGATTCCAGGGCGCTGGATAGATGGGGTAAGAAGGTTTATACATCTGCAACCTTGGCAATCGTCTTTGAACTGCCAGTTTCATATGTTTAAATATCAACAACATGTTATGGGCTTACTGAAACAGAAAATGATGTTGATTTCTGATTGTGTGGAAAATATTATTTATTTGCGGGATTGGGACCGGTAACAGGTGACATTTACCAGTTCAGGGACATCCGGTAAGTTTGGCAAATAAACAGGTGATTGGAAAATACAAGGCATAAATGAAAGAAACAATCACAACAAAAAAAAGAATTAAAAAAAATATAATAAAAAGATAAAGATATACTATAATACAGAATTATAAAATATAAACTAAAACTATAATAATATATACTTATATAATACTACTATAATAAACTATAACACTAAAACAAGCAAAACAAAAACAATTTAAACAAGAAGTTCTTCTCAAAGTCTTATTAAAAAAACTATTGAAAGTTCAAACTATCTAAAGTGAAAAGGGAGAGGAGGAGTAAGGGAAAGGTGGGACATGGTTTCTAGGTAAGTAAGGAAGGACAGAGTTTCGGATTGGATTAGGGAAAATGTTCTCCACCGGAATTTTTCTAAAGAGTTTTGAGGTGTGGTTTTTTTTAGAGGTTGATTTTTGATTAGAGATTTCTTTGAGGGAGTGAAAATAATGGAATACCTATGGAATGATTCTCTTTATTATACTATGTAGTTATTAGAGATACTAGAGAGATGTACAGAGTTTTAGTTAAGAACAGAGTGTTTTGTAAGGCTAAGGGGTAAGGTTAGGTTACATAGGAGTAGAGGGAGTCTTAGAGATGATGAGTTAGTGGTAGAGAGGTTAGTGATAGAGTAAGTGTTTAGTTGTTGAGAGAGCTAGTAGTAAGTCAAAGTGTGGCATAGTTTTAGTGAGTGTAGGGGAGTAGTAATGATATAGGCTATGAGTTTGTAGCAGTTTTGAAGTTGTTTTTTGTTGTTTTTGGATAAGGAAGGGTGTATAGAAGTGCATACAATGTGAGTGTTGATGTGAGGTTTGGGTTTTTCTGTTTAGGGAAAGATTCTAATTCCCAATTTTTTAATTTTTGTTTACAGCTTTAATAGTGATACATTTTTGTGAGTCGATAACATTATCAATAGTTACACCTAGTAATCGAAAGTGGTCTTATCAGGTAACACACTGGCTGCATTTATCGATTAATCGGTAGGAGAGAGAAAGAGATGAGAGAGGGGAGAGAAGGTAAAGAGAAGAAGCTTAGATTTTAGATTTTTTGGGGTTAAGGAGGAGGTGTAAAATAACATTTAAAAGTTATTAAAGAGACTGTTTTGGTGAGGGACTGGAGGGAGGGGGGATTTTTAGTAGCAGAAATTAGCATGTTCATGTCATCATCAGCAATCATTGTGGTATGTGTGGGTGGAGAGATGTGAGTCATTGATAAATAATGAAAAAGAAGGGGGGCCAGGGATTGATCCTGTGAAACACAATATTTACTGGGAGTAAGGAAGATAGGTTGTTCTCCCATAGGACTGCTTGTTGCCTGTTTTGGAGATAGCTCTTAAACCACTGTAGCGAGTGTGGGCTGAGAGAATAAAGGTTTAGTTTGTCAAGAAGTATATTGTGGTTAACCATATCAAAGGCTATGTTTAATACCCACTTGTCCTGGGTAATTAACTGCCAATTTGGAGCAAATAGAGTTAAAGGATTTATTGCATTTCGCAGAACAGGTTGGAAAGCATACTTTGCAATGTGGTTTTGATTCCTTGGAGGACCGCCGTTACTGGATCTGTGATTAGAAGGCATGCCTGGCTCAAGGAGCAAAATCTGCCTAATCATGTTAAAGCTAAATTGGTGGATGCCCCTTTGCAACATGATACTCTGCTTGGTAATAAGGCAGAAGAGGTTTTAAAGAAAATGTAAGACAAAGCTAAATCTATCCAAACTGTAAAAGATTTCTTGTAAGTGCAGCCACCCAGGTTCAGTAGGCACTGGCCTACTAAAAATTGGTCCTTTCCTGTGTCCAACAGCGCCACTCGGGGCAAACCCAGGAGCTCAAAAGACCCCAGATATCAATCACAGGGTTCTTACAGGTCAAAGCAATGGGGTGCCTCCACCTCCAAATCTGGAGGAAACAAAGCACAACCCTACAGTAAGTAGTCTCACTGACTTTCCTCTACCATCTCCAAGCACTTATCTTTTGGCAGCCCCCTTGGGGGGGGGGGGATTAGCACTTCATGCTCCAAATTGGCAGTTAATTACCCAGGACAAGTGGGTATTAAACATAGTATCCCAGGGGTACAGATTTCATTTCCATACTTTGCCAATGCCAAACGGATGGCCGGATTTGCCACAAAACCAGTGGGCAGAGGCCCAGAAACAAGTCTGGTCCCTCATGGATATGGGGGCTATTCAACCCGTACCAGAAAAGGAAAAAGGACAAGGATTTTATTCGAGACTTTTCCTGGTACCCAGAAAAAGACAATTCATGGCATCCAATACTGGACTTATCGATTCTGAACATGTTCCTGGACATTCCATAATTCAAAATGCTGATTTTACAACAGATACTGCCTATGCTAGGCAAGAATGCTTGGTTAGTAACTCTAGACTTAAGAGGCATGCCTGCATATCCCAATAAGGGAATCATGCAGAAGATACCTCCGCTTCAAAGCAGGTTTTTTGCATTACCAATTCTCTGCACTGCCCTTTGGCTTGTCTACTGCACCCAGGGTCTTTACAAAGTGCCTGGCACCAGTAATTGCATTCTGCAGACAAACATTCAAATTTATCCTTATCTGGATGATTGTCTCATTCAAGCAGAGGACAAGGACACTCTTCTTCAACATCTGGCGTTTGTAAAAAGGCTTCTAGCATGCCTAGGGTACACCATAAATGAAATGAAATCACAACTGGCACCCTCTCAAATAATTGGAGTTCATGGCATCCTGCATTCTACTAATTCCAAATGCGAGACTGCATATGAGGAAACTTCAATGGTACCTAAAAAGTTTATGGAGTCAACATTGTCACAGCCTGGAAACAATGATTCCTCTCCTTCCCTGCCTACAATAGGAGTTTCTTTGGTGGGCAGAGACATGTCTCCAAAACAAGGGACTGTCATTCACTCTACCCCCTGCCACCCAAACCCTAACTACAGATGCATCAGACTATGCTTGGGGGGCCCACCTGGCAGGGAAATGCATTCAGGGCAAATGGAGCCCAAACCAAATGCATCTGCATATCAACCAGAAGAAATGCTAGCTGTTCAGAATGCTCTGACAGCCTTCAAGGACTTACTTCATCGAGGGCAACTACTGATAGACTGACAACACCACAGTTATGTGGTACATAAACAAGCAGGGGGGTACACATTCCTGTCCCCTTTTCAGACTAAGCCATGGCCTTGTGGGAACACAGACTTGACTTGCCAAATACATCTTCAAGCTCAATTCCTGCCAGGAAAGCAAGATACTCTGGCAGACCTAAGCAGAAATCTTATGGACCCCGCACGAATAGAAACTGGATCCACAAATCTTCAGCATGTTAACACAGAAATAGGGGAGCCCAGACGTAGATGTATTCGCCTCTCCTCAAAACTATCAGTTGGACATATTCTGCACAAGAAATCACAAACAAGCATGGAAAGTGGATGCTGTATCCTTCAGCTGGAAAAACCTATCAGTCTATGCTTTTCCCCCTCTGTCTCTACTCTCTTACTAAAAGTCAGACAGGAAAAAACAAAAAATGAACCTAATTGCTCCGGACTGGCTTCGCCAGCACTGGTACCCGCTTCTAAGGAATGTCGCACCTTCCTCCTGTGGTACTTGCCTCAAACACTTCACCTACTGTCTCAGCAGAACTATCAAATAATGCATACTCGGCTCCAAACTCTGAATCTTGCAGCATGGCTAATCAACTAATTATTCAAACCACATCTCTCAGTAAACCTGTGATGGATGTCATTTTGGAAGCTAGAAGGCCTAGTACTAGAAAATCTTATGCTGGAAAATGGGAGAGATTCTGTGCTTGGAACCAAGCACAAGGAATAGACACAGCCAAGCCCGATATTCCTCAGATTTTACAATACGTAACTGAGATGCTTGACAAGGTCCTATCTTTTTCTTCAATAAAAATCCATGCCTCTGCCATCTCGGCTCATTACAACACAGAGCCTTCCCTCTTTTCTCATCCACTGCTTAAATAGCATATCAGAGGGGCCAAAAATTTAAGGCCTTCCATGGAGATCACAAACTCCTGTTTGAGACCTCCATTTTGTGCTGGAAAAACTCACCCTGCCTCCTTTTGAACAAGCAGCTACTGCGGATATAAAATTTCTATCTTGGAAGACGGCTTTTCTTTTGGCAGTCACTTCAGCAAGAATGGTTGCAGAACTACAGGCTCTCATGGCAGTGGAGCCTTTCATTATATTTTACCTGGACAGGGTGGCCCTCAGGACCAATCCTTTTATGCCTAAGGTGGTATCCAGTGTGGCTCTTAACCAGACCATTCACCTGCCAACATTTTTCTCAAATCCGCAGAACAAGGGGAAGCGGATTCTGCATTCATTGGATGTACACAGACAACTAAGATTCTACTTAAACAGGACAAAATCTCTAAGAAAGTCTGAGCAACTACTGGTAGCATTTGCTGCAGGATCAGAGGAAAAGGCTACATCAAAGCAAACTATTTCTAAATGGATAAGCCACTGCATTCGTTTTTGCTATTTGCACCATGGTAAACCTGTGCCCAAGGGGATCGGATCCCATTCCACCAGGGCTGCCTCTACTTCAGCAGCTTTTCTCAGAGGGGTCCCAACCAAAGACATTCTAGAAGCTGCTACTTGGAGCTCTGTTCATATGTTCACAAAGCATTATCATTTACCTCTCTTCTCTAAATCCAGGGCAGGCTTTGCCACTGCAGTCCTGCAGGGCCTTATAGCTGCTCCTAAGGCTGTTTAGTTCTATCCTCCCTTCCATAGCTTTGTGATTCTACCCAAATGTAATGACTGCAACAGTGAAACACTAAGAACATAGTACAGTTGTGTACACTTACCATAAATGTATATGTTCAAGTGTATTCAGTGTTGCAGTCCAGATTACCCATCTGCCAGCCCCCTTTATATACCTTTTCTTTCCTTCACTAGACTCAAAAGCCTTTGTGGTGTATTTTGCTTTTAGCTGAAGGTAAATTTTGTTTCTAAAGTGCATTTATATATTTACCATAGCTCCCCACTTGGGGGGCACCTGACATCTGTGGCAAGAAAAACTGATTAAAATGACGTCTGCTGCATGTTTTATACCCCTGGCGACCTGACTGGAAGAGGAGACAGCTACCGACGCAGGCCCCAAGACTTTGTTATTCAGGCTGACTGAGGGCAACCTGCCAGCAAATTACCCAAATGTAATGACTGCAACAGTGAATACACTCTAACATCTACATTTATGGTAAGTGTACACAACTCTACTTTTCAGGTTTCTGACTAGTTAAAGGGACAACACTTTTAATTTCATAGCATTTAGGCTGAAGCATTTAGTAAAAATGTGCTGTTGCCTCTGCTAGTAACCATTTTTTTTATGGTGGTATGTAATGTCTCATCTTATGTGGCAAGTAAATGAATCTGAATATGTCCTCTGCTGTTTGAAGGCAGCAGTAGTTTGTTAGAAATTGAGACAGTTTTGTTTGACCGTACAGCACCCATGGAATGAGAGCACTTTTGGCTATTGATGCTGAAGTTTCAGTATTGAGCAAGTAATAGATTCCATGGGATACTTTTAATTTCTTACACCTTTTGTCAGCCCTGTTATACATTCCTGTCTGATGAGAACTTGTTATCCAACATAATCCCCAGGTATCTTTGTAGCTCATTTGAGGATATGGATATTACTTCTGGATTCTTGATCTTAAAGATGCTGACCTTGTGCAACTTTCTTCTGAGTAGCTAATATCATGGTAGCAGACTTCTGCTATTAACTGTCATCCAGTTCCACAGCTGGGCAAAATCCTCTTGTAATTTATTTAATGTAGTGGGTGACTTGGGTCATCTGTGAATAGTAAGCAGTCAGTCATTGCACCGTTGGCAGCTTTTTCAGAACACAGGAGTGGCTAGCTGAGAATTTCCAAGTGTCCATCCAGTTAGGTTACTCTTGAATGTAGCTAGGATATCACTTTGCTTGACATATGAAGGAGCACATTATCCCATTGGTGGGGATATGCTTCTGTGAGCACCTTTTTCTGCCAAACTGTCCTATTAATTTACTGAAAGATTGCGCATGTTTGTATTTTGTTTTGAGGAGACATAGTAGGGCTAGGAGTTTGTGGCTTTTCGTGGACTGAGGCAAAAGCTAGATTACTGCAGATGTGTTTTTCTAGGAAACAGAATGCAGGAGTAGGGTAGTCAGTCTGTCGGGATAACTAATGGAGTTTGAGGCCTGTGTGTCCAGAAAAGAGGAGAGTACAGAGGAAGTCCCATGACTTTAGCTGCGGTTGAGGTGTTATTGATTGTCAGTTGGACTTGAAAGAAAGATTGTTTAATTATAATGCAAACAGGAGGCTCAAAGGATAGAGACATCCACTCTGGTTTCTGTGTCCATTATGGCAGTGTCATTCTTAAGGTATGCTACCAGTGCAGTATGATGAATTGTTTTTGTTAATCAAAGTGGGCTGACTTGCAGTTTGAGGCCATGTCATTTCAGTTGTTTGCATAGTCCAGCCCATCCTGGGTTACCTTCATGCTGATGGGTGTTCAAATGAACTCTAGTTTATAGCTGCCGTAAAATATATAGTCAGAGATCTTAGGATGTTGTCTTGTAGGTCAGACAACTACATGCCAAAGAGAAGACTTAAAACTTGGCCTTGAGGAAGCCGCTTGTGAAATTTTAGTTACCAAGGTTGCTTCTACAACTCTAATGACATGTTTTCTAACAGGCAGTGTGCTGTCTACCTTGTAACATAGATTGATGCTTAGATTCTGCAGTTTGTCAGCAGTACCTGCATGAGGGATAGTATTAAATGCCTTGGCTACGTCCAGATGTGTCGTGCACCATGTAATCGCCATCAGATGCATATGTTACTCTTTCAGGGAAGTTTATTTATTTAGTTAAGAATGCGATACCGATCTTTGACAAAGCCAAGTTGCTGTGGCTTCAGGACTAAGATGTCATCAGTGACTGTATTTATGAGGTCCAATATTATATGTTCTGTGATGTTATAAGATGCTGGGTAAGACTAATGGGTCTGCCGGTAACAGGGCTGGTGGCTTTACCTGTGTTCGTGATGGCTGTTTACCAGACTTCAGGGATATACACACTTGTCAGACTTGCGTTAGAGGGGTAATCATTTTGATATGCTATATTTGGTACAAGTTTAGTTTCGTGGTATATTATTAGCACCCATAGACGCAGTGTTCTTTGTGCTCGATAGGGTTTCTAGTATTTGTTCTGTAGTGACCTGGGGAGAAGGGATTGAGGAATGTGTGGCAGTTACATGGTGGCTGAGGTTTGCACTACATTTTTTGGCTGGGCTATGCTATTTCGTTTTGGATCAGAATAAATGGATTTGTAATTACTTCTGGTATTGCAGACCATTTTTGAGTTTGTAGGTCACTCTGCTTTCTTCCTTTTACCTTAAATTCCTTGCTGACAGGTTTGAATGTTGTCTTTAGATGGGGAGCCACCTATAAGAGCTTTGTACTGTCTTGCTTTTGTTGTAGCGATTATAAGTCTTCCACCTTAATGGGGTTGTTTTTAAATTTTGTCGAGCATTTGAGTGGGAAGCTACTACTGTTTTCTCTATGCAGCCTTTCATTTAGGTTGGAGTAGAATTCAGAGGCCAAAACTTTGGCGCTGTTTGTAGTGTCAGTGTGGGAAGGGATGCATTGGAAGCCAAGTAGGTCACTAGGTTGCTGCAAGAGATTTTTTTCTTGCAATGTCCCTGAATAGCTATGTATTTGTGAGGTATGAGTAGTCTTGCATGTGAACATCTCCAATTTGTGGTACGATTTGATGTCAGAGGATACTACCTGTGGAGTTGTACAAGAGGGAGTGGTATTGCGAAGGTAAAGATCTAGGATATTGTGCCTCTAGTAGAGATGTTTGCTGTCTGTTCTGTGTAAATCGCATGTACATAGTCACATACATGGGCTCTGCCCTGTTTAACGTATTTATTAATTATCACACCTCCACTCACCGTGTTCAGTGTGCAGACAGCTCAACAGTAATATCTGCAGCCTCTGCAACAAATTGCCCAGAAATCTGTGTCCTCTGTAGAAACCTGCCTCAAAATCAGACTCAACCCCAAGAAAACTAAGTTTATTTATTTATTTATTTTATTTATTTTACATTTGTTTACCGGGCTAGTCCAACTGGATACATTTCCATTTTCAGCAGAGGCCCGGGGAGAAAAGCTCCACGTTGAAGTTAATACAAAGTCTTTTACATAAAGAAAGTAATTAGTTAGTAAAATACATCAGAAATAAGGTTTATTCTAAATTCTAGTAATTAAAAAATATTAATAAGTAAGCACATTAACTCAAATTTCTTTACAGTACAAGATTGGAGAGATTATACTTTAGTAAAAACATTCAAGAAGAGTTTAATTAAAAAGTAAGTGTAAACCATAGAGAGAAGTATATACATTCATAACAGAGGCTAAATACCAAGGGAGAGGTAGAGAAAAATCTACTCAAGGGCAAAGAGTAGAAACAGGAGAGAGAAAGGAGATTTAGAGAAAAGTAGTTAGTAGAATCATGAGATTAGTCAGGATTGATGCATGGGCATAGCCAGAGTGTTTTTAGATGTTGTTTGAGCTTTTGTTTAAAGAGGAAGGGTGATGAGATAGAAGTTAGAGTGGCTGGTAGTTCCAATAGCATATTTGAGACCTCAAAAAGTTGCCAAAATCAAAAACAATCTTTTACTACATGGTCAGCAAATACTGTTATTGATACTGTAACTCAGAGTAAACTTATTGGCGTTATAATAGATGACGGTCTCAAATATGACCAGCATATACTACACACCGTTAAATCTGCACACCAGAAGCTAGACTCCCTTTTTAATTTTTCCATGTCTTTTGGGTTTCTTATACTATGACAGGAATGGACACTATTCCTAAGTCAGAATATAATTAAAGTTCATGAAATTAGTATTGTTTCAGTCTTTGATGTTAGTCAAAAGTGCTGTTTGCAGCACACAGTGTGCCCAGTAATGACTGCTCCTACAATATGTACGGAGTTAAATGTATTGGTAACATCTAAATACGATTGCAGATTCTTCTTTATAAGACCCGTTGCTCCTACTGCTATTGGAACTGTCTGGGTATCTTCCACATTGCTGTCATTTCTGCCTGCAAGTCCTGGTACTTTGTCTCTCTCTATATGCAAGACACTGCAGTCACTGGGTGTAGCAATTTCAGTGATCAATGCTACTCTTGTCTTCTTTTCATGGACCACTGTATCTGGTTTTCTAGCATCTATCTTTTGAACTGTTGATAATGGGTGATCCATGTGATGTAGACTTAAATCATTTCCTGTGATGCTTTGCAGCTCATGTTCCCAGTGTTTTTTAGCTACTTCAGTATTATAATGTTTGCACAATCCCCGGTGCAGCAGTCTTGCCACATTATTCCTTTCGGTAAACAATCCTCCTGCCATTAGTGTGTCACAACCAGCAGCAAGGTGTGTGACCGTTTCCAGTTGTGCTTTAAAAACCTACATTATGTCACAACCAGCAGCAAGGTGTGTGACCGTTTCCAGTTGTGTTTTAAAAACCTACATTATGTCACAACCAGCAGCAAGGTGTGTGACCGTTTCCAGTTGTGTTTTAAAAACCTACATTTGTCTGTTTCTCCCACACGTTAAATGGACTTTGTAAACCAAGCATGTACATAGCCCACTATCTTGGGCCTCCAATGTTAACCTTTCATCTTTTGGTTTGAATTTGCCTCTCCTTAACCTTACCTTTCCTGCATTTGTTCCTGATCAACATGAGGTTCTTCCAGGAATTTTCTATACTTACAACTATATGCATTTTCCACATTTCTTTGCCTTCTCTGCATCTTTACCTTATATTCTTTCTTTTGTTTTTTGGCACATTCAGCTGCTACCTGATTTTTATCTACTTCTGGTTTGATTTCCATTCCTGCTTGACGCCAATATGCTTCTGCAAGACTAAGAAGGGAAGTCATCTTGGATTTATTCTCCTCATGCTTCAAAACTTGTACGACATTTGGGTCTTGTGAGGTCAGCAGATGTGTGCAGTCCCACGATTGCTGAGCTGTACATGTAATCAAGTTCAGGGAGACCCATCTATCCTTCAGAACGGGGAATATATAATCGTGGTATGCACTGATTTTTATAAATCAATCTATCCAACACGTTTTGGGACCAGTCACTGCAGAACTGTAAGTTAGGACAGGAAGAGCAAATTGGTTTATACCTTAAAATGTTGTTCCTAGATGTCTGTGCTGTTTTCAGGATTAATTAAGTCTTCTAAAATATTCTTTACTAAGTATTCGCATTTGTTCATTTTATTGTTGTTCCTTCATCACTTCCCAAATATTTATACACGCACTCTTGCTCAAATTATTTTATAATACATTCTTGTCCCAGACTGATGTTTTCTTGGTGCTGCAGTTTTCCTGATGTCCTTCAAGGATGCATCTGCAGTCCTTACAAATGGGTTGTCCTGTCGTCAGGCAGCCCTTCGGTCGGCCGGATTCCAAAGTCTGGGTCTGGCCTCTGCTGGTGTCGCACTTCACCCGACGTCATAGCTGCAGTTATTCTGGTATAAAGGCATCAGCCGACGCCATTTTCCTCAGTCTTTCTTGCCGCGTGGCGCCCGAAGCAGAAGCTGTTCGCAAGTGCTGGTCGGTCAGAACCAGAGATTACTACTACCGAAAACTACTTTGAAGACTTCTAAAAAGCTAAGTACCCCGTTGGGGACTCTTTCTTGCCTCAGCCGATGTCAGAAAAAGTGAATAACTGTTTAACTTGTGGGAAACAAATACCTCATAAAGATTTCCACTCTTACTGCTTACCTTGTCTAGGCCCAGACCACGACGTCGCAGCTTGTCTAGCCTGTGCTTCTTTTAACTGGCGGATGCTTAGACGTCGGTCGGAGTTTGCTGAGGAGTTTTTCGGCTCCGATTTTGCTTATATTATGCCGTCAGATCCTCCGACTTTGCAAATATCTAAAAAACGCAAGGAAAAGGACCGACACTCGCGGTCCGCAGTTTCGGCCGAAACCGCGGTTAAGCCAACCGTGAGTGTCTCGGTTTCGGCTGAAACCGAGCAAGCGGTTCCTCCTTCAGCCGAAAACTTTCCTCCTGCCGAGGCCTCTTCTAACCTCGTGGAATCGGCTTCTGATATCCCACCTACTGTTACAGTTTCTCAGGAATTATCAGACACTATTCCCTTGGATATTTCAACCCCTGCACGTGGAGCTGCTAGGCCACCTGCAGCCATGTCCATTAAGGCCTTTGCCAGGGCTAAAGCAGCTAAAGCTACTAAATCTGTGCCTGCTAAGCCCCCCTCTCACAGGCCTAGCTCTAGTTCACAAATGCTTAGTTTAGCAGAGGATCTCATTTCTTTAATCCGAGGATCCCAACTTCAACCAGACAGGGCCTCTCACCCGCCTCCAGAGAAGAGGCCTAGAGCAGAGCCCCCTGAGCCAGTGTCTACAGATGATTCCTCTGATGACTCAAATGATTCAGACCCTCCAGAGGCCCCATACTCCCCTTATGAAGACTCTGATGGTGAAGAGTCCATTCCTTCTGCCTCTCCGCCTGAGGAATTTTCCTTTGGGGAAACCCTGCATGCTATGAGGGAACAATTTCAGTGGCAGGGCCAGGATTTTTCAGATTCCAGAAAAAGGCTTAGAACTTTTCTGCATTTACCACAACATAGGCCTTTAGCCATACCTCCAGTTCTTTCTGTTGTAGATGATGCATTTAATGATGCTTGTACTGCTCCTGATTCTCTGCCTCTGGCCCCTGTTAAGCCTGATAGATACTACAGGGTCCCGGACACACATTACCACTTGTATAAGGCTCCCCTTGCAGATCCAGAGACTATCTCCCAAGGACCTAAGGCTGTAGCAGCCACCTCTGCCAAAAAACCCTCCCTCTGAAAGGGAATCCAGATCCTTAGAGATGGGGTAAAAAAGTTTACACTTCTGCTACTCTTTCAGCTAGGGTCTTGAACTGTCAATTTCACATGATGCAGTATCAAGAATTTTTGCTAGACCAGTTAACCAAAAACATGTCCTCAGATGAAACACTAGACAAAAAATATGTGCAGGAAATGGTACATAACATTCAACAAGTCAGTAACCATTCCCTAAAATGCGGCTATGATGCACTGGAGGCTTCCTTTAGATCAGCCATGACTGGCACAGTCATCAGAAGGCATGCATGGCTAAAAGAACAGGCCTTAACAGACCATGTCAAATCAAAACTATTAGATGCTCCTATGGATAAAATCAATTTGTTTGGCTCTCCTGCACAACAAGTGCTGAAGAAGATGGAAGAGAAGGCAAAATCTGTCCAAACAGTTAAAGATTTCTTACAGGTCCAACCTCCAAGGGTCAGCAGGAATTGGCCCTCCAAGAATTGGTCCTTTCCAGACTCCTCCAGAACTCAGAGAGGCAGGAATAGGCGTTCAAGAGGCAGAAGCCAATCCAGGGGTGCTTACAGAGGACGTCAGTGGCAGGGCAACAACCAGCGAGGCACAGCCACAGACACAGCCACCACCACAACGACAGGTCAATCACAGTGACTTGGCTCTGGCACCGCCTACCAGGGAACAACTGCAAGCACCCTTAGGCGGGAAGCTAGCCTTATTTACAACAAACTGGCATTACATCACAAGAGACAAGTGAATTTTACAGATAATAGACCAAGGTTACAGGTTTCACTTCCATACTCTACCAGGGAAGAGAGGAATGCCAAACCTACCTCCAAATCAAAAGACAGAAGCACTAAAACAAATATCCCAATTATTAAGGATGAGAGCTG
This sequence comes from Protopterus annectens, assembly GCF_019279795.1. NCBI lineage: Eukaryota > Metazoa > Chordata > Ceratodontiformes > Protopteridae > Protopterus > Protopterus annectens. The sequence continues at coordinate 331,905,895 of NC_056743.1, forward strand.
TAGAAAAGGTACCATCTATGGAGCAAGGGAAGGGATTTTACTCCAGACTCTTCCTGGTACCAAGAAAAGAAGGCAAATGGAGGCCTATTCTCGACTTGTCCGCTTTAAACACATTCCTCATTGTTCCAAAATTCAAAATGCTGACCCTACAGCAGCTTCTTCCCATGCTGGGCAAGGAGTCTTGGCTGGTGACTCTAGATCTCAAGGAGGCATACCTGCGTCCCCATACGACCAAACTGCAGAAGATACCTCAGATTTCTTGCAGGATCAGAGCATTATCAATTCTCAGCATTGCCCTTTGGCTTATCTACTGCCCAGAGTGTTCACAAAATGCCTGGCATCAGTAATTGCTCATTGCAGGCTTCAGGGAATCCAAATCTACCCATACCTGGACGACTGCCTGATACAAGCGGACAACAAAAGCAAGCTAGCAGAAGATTTACAAAGGGTCATTTACCTGCTACAAGCCCTGGGATACACAGTCAATTTAAAAAAGTCAAGACTGATACCATCCCAGAGAATAACCTTTTCGGGTGCAGAGTTGGACACATCAAGGCAAATGGCATTCCTAACAGTAGAAAAACAGGAGCAGCTACCTCTCTACTTCTTGGCCTTAACAAAACAGAACCATCTGACAGCAAGAAAAGTTCTGCAAGCCTTGGGCTTCATGGCATCCTGCATAATATTGGTTCCTCATGCCAGACTGCATATGAGAAAACTACAGTGGTACCTAAGGAATTTATGGTCTCAACACAAGCACAGCTTGGAAACCCAGATTCCCATTATTCCATGCCTGAAGCAAGAATTCCTATGGTGGGCTCAGGCTTGTCAATCAAACACAGGATTGCCCTTCCACAGTACTCAACCAAGCCAAACCATCACGACAGACGCCTCAGACCTGGGTTGGGGGGCACACATGCTGGACAAGTGCATACAAGGCTTATGGTCTCAAAACCAGCTGCACCTACACATAAATCTAAAGGAAATGCTGGCAGTAAAACTGGCAATTCAGGCATTCAGACCATTCCTTCAGCAAGGTCTATTGATAAGGACAGACAACACCACAGTTATGTGGTACATCAACAAACAGGGAGGCACACACTCGTATCCTCTTTGCCGGATGGCACTGGATCTCTGTAATGTGGCCCTGAGTTACAACATACAGTTAAAAGCAATTTTTGTACCAGGAAAAGAAAACATCCTAGCAGACATTTTAAGCAGGACTACCACGGATGCCCACGAATGGATGCTGCATCTGGACATCTTCAAAACCATTACAAGAAAATGGGGACTCCCAGAAATAGACTTATTTGCATCCCCACGCAATCACCAACTAAAGAAATTCTGCACAAGGACGTACCACCCACTTGCTTGGAAGGTGGACTCCCTATCCTTCAGTTGGAAAAACCTGACAGCATATGCTTTTCCACTACTTCCTTTGATGCACAAAGTGCTATTGAAGATCAAAGAGGACCGTCCAAGGATCATTCTGATAGCTCCAGACTGGCCAAGGCAACATTGGTACCCATTTACTGAGGAGCATGTCTCTGGAACAAATATGGCCACTACCCCTGGTTCCCTTGCTGTTAACACAGAACAACTACAACAATCTGCATCCAAACCTGCAAACTTTGCAGCTGACTGCCTGGAACATTGCATAAGACCAATTAACCCAAATTTATCCCAAAGGGTTAAAGACATTATCCTTGAGGCTTGCAGACCCTCAACAAGGAAAAATTATTCAGCAAAATGGAAAAGATATCTCATTTGGAGTACTGAAAAAGGAGAAGATGTGTCACTGGTAAACATAGCCAACATTCTGGAATACTTGGCAGAGCTCTTCCACACAGGCCTGTCCTATTCCTCCATCAAGATTCATGCATCTGCTATTTCAGCAGAATACGACTTGGATCCTCCTGTCTTCTCACATCCTCTGCTCAGACAGTTTCTGAGAGGAATTAAAAATGTAAAGCCTCCTAGGAAGCCACCATTACCAGCATGGGACTTGAACTTTGTGCTAGAAAAATTGACACTTCCTCCTTTCGAACCAGCAGCAACAGCAGAATTGCAATACTTATCATGGAAGACTGCTTTCCTGCTGGCAATCACTTCAGCAAGAAGGGTATCTGAACTTCAGGCATTAATGACAGTGCAACCCTTCCTGATCTTCCATCAAGATAGTGTCCATGAGAACAAATCCTTCCTTTATGCCTAAGGTGGTTTCCAGATTTTCTTTAAATCAGGCTATCCACCTACCTACATTCTTCCCTAACCCACAGAACAGGGGAGAAAGACTGCTACATACCTTGGATGTACATAGACAATTACGCTATTACCTGGACAGGACCAAGGGCAATAGAAAAACTGACCAGCTACTGGTAGCATATGCAACAGGAAGGGAAGGAAAAGCAATTTCAAAACAGACAATCTCCAAGTGGATAGGAAATTGCATTAGATTTTGTTACTCCTACCATGGAAAGAAAACTCCAGAGAACATCAGGCCTCACTCTACAAGGTCAACAGCCACTACCACAGCCTTCTTACGAGGAGTGGCTACCAAGGACATTTTAGAAGCTGCTACTTGGAGCTCCGTGCATACATTTGCCAAGCATTATAATTTACCTTTATACTCTAGATCCCGAGCAGGCTTTGCCACGGCTGTTTTGCAAGGGATCCTAACTACACCATAACTTTATTTGTCCACCTCCCCCAGTTTGGCTATGGTATTCTACCCATTTGTAAGGACTGCAGATGCATCCTTGAAGGACATAGTACAGTTTTGTACCTACCATAAATGTAGATGTCCGATAGGAATGCATCTGCAGTCAGGATTACCCACCCCTTCCCTCTGTGGTGCTCCTAGGGTATTTGCCCATCTTATAGCTAGCTGGGGAATCTATTATGGTGTATTTGTTTGTATATATGTACATACATGCTTATTTTTTGTGTTTGCTCTCTACTATTTGGAATCATTGGCATTTATCCAAATTTAGCCTTCCAAGAGGGCACCTGGCAGCTGGGGCAAGAAACACTGAGGAAAATGGCGTCGGCTGATGCCTTTATACCCGAATAACTGCAGCTATGACGTCGGGTGAAGTGCGACACCAGCCGAGGCCAGACCCAGACTTTGGAATCCGGCCGACCGAAGGGCTGCCTGACGACAGGACAACCCATTTGTAAGGACTGCAGATGCATTCCTATCGGACATCTACATTTATGGTAGGTACAAAACTGTACTTTTTAAAGGTTGGTTTTGCACATTTATCAAGACCAAATGACATTCTTATATCACCTGAAAAAGCTTTGACTACTTGCAGTTGTGCTTTCATTTCCTCATCTGGTGAGCTGTACAGTTTTAAATCATTGATAAAGAGAAACTGAGAGGTGTTTACACTTTTTTTTCTTGGAGCCAAATTATGGCCATGGCCTAATCTAAGTAGACAGTTTAATGTGTTAAGGGCAAGACAAAATAATTGTAAAATGGTCTGTCACTGTTTCATGGTCACTGTAATGTAGTCAGTGTAGGGTGTGTCTTGTACATTTTTAAGCACTCTTTTAGCCATGAATATGGAATACTATCAAATGCTTTCTTTTGTAGTCAGTCCATGCCATACTTCGATTCTTCCCCTTTTTACAGTTGTCCATTATGACTTTATTTAGCAACAGATGATCCTTTTCTACGTATGACTTTCTTTTGTTACCCTTTTGTTCTGCTGCCATGATTGGATTTTCTTCGGCATCAATTCTGGTGTATAGTTAATACGTCGTCAGAAGGCACGTTATTGGGCTACAATTGTTTGGATAACTTGCAGGTTCACTCAAGTAGGAGCATTGTTTTTCCTGCTTTTAGCCAGGTTGATGTCTGTTCGAGGTGTGCATATAAATAGTTCTTACTCATGGCTAAATGTTAGTGCGAAGATGTTAATACTTTTAACCAGAAGTTAGGTACTGCATCTGGGTTTTCCAATTGGAGGCTTTAACTTTATCTCGCTCTCTCTAGCAGTTACTTCATCCCATTTCATATTCTGTACTTTTAAATTTCTTATTTATTTTATTTCTATCCACTTAGCATCTTTTATATTCCACAGAATCTTCATGTATATTTCTCCAAAATGTATGTTTTTTTTTCTGTTTTGGGTGGTCTTTCAGTTCCTTTGGCTTGTTTCCCTGTTCTCTTTCTATAGAGCTGTTTGGGATCCTCAATAAATTGCTTACTTTGTACTTTTCTTTTATATTTATATGTGTATCTTCTACGTGTTTCTGCCTGTGCCGAGATTTAGTTTAATATTTGCGATAGTGCATGATCCTGATCTGTTCTAATACTGTGCATTGCTTTAATCACATCTATCTTTGAATATTTTTCTTTCTGTTCCCTCTTCTATACTTTTCTAACAGTGACATTTGTTGTCTTAATTGCTTCATAGTTTTCTCTGTTTGATGCTTCCATGATGGTGTTTGATTTCTGCCCTTTTTCCTTACTTTATAGTTTTCTCTGTTTGATGCTTCCATGATGGTGTTTGATTTCTGCCCTTTTTCCTTACTTTATAGTTTTCTCTGTTTGATGCTTCCATGATGGTGTTTGATTTCTGCCCTTTTTCCTTACTTTATAGTTTTCTCTGTTTGATGCTCCCATGATGGTGTTTGATTTCTTCCCTTTTCCTTACTTTATAGTTTTCTCTGTTTGATGCTTCCATGATGGTGTTTGATTTCTGCCCTTTTTCCTTACTTTATAGTTTTCTCTGTTTGATGCTCCCATGATGGTGTTTGATTTCTTCCCTTTTTCCTTACTTTATAGTTTTCTCTGTTTGATGCTTCCATGATGGTGTTTGATTTCTTCCCTTTTTCCTTACTTTATAGTTTTCTCTGTTTGATGCTTCCATGATGGTGTTTGATTTCTTCCCTCTTTCCTTACTTTATAGTTTCTCTGTTTGATGCTTCCATGATGGTGTTTGATTTCTTCCTTTTTCCTTACTTTATAGTTTTCTCTGTTTGATGCTTCCATGATGGTGTTTGATTTCTTCCCTTTTTCCTTACTTTATAGTTTGTCTGTTTGATGCTTCCATGATGGTGTTTGATTTCTTCCCTTTTTCCTTACTTTATAGTTTCTCTGTTTGATGCTTCCATGATGGTGTTTGATTTCTGCCCTTTTTCCTTACTTTATAGTTTTCTCTGTTTGATCTCTGTTTGATGCTTCCATGATGGTGTTTGATTTCTTCCCTTGTTCCTTACTTTATAGTTTTCTCTGTTTGATGCTTCAATGATGGTGTTTGATTTCTGCCCTTTTTCCTTACTTTATAGTTTCTCTGTTTGATGCTTCCATGATGGTGTTTGATTTCTGCCCTTTTTCCTTACTTTATAGTTTCTCTGTTTGATGCTTCCATGATGGTGTTTGATTTCTTCCCTTTTTCCTTACTTTATAGTTTCTCTGTTTGATGCTTCCATGATGGTGTTTGATTTCTTCCCTCTTTCCTTACTTTATAGTTTTTTCTGTTTGATGCTTCCATGATGGTGTTTGATTTCTTCCCTTTTTCCTTACTTTATAGTTTTCTCTGTTTGATGCTGCCATGATGGTGTTTGATTTCTGCCCTTTTTCCTTACTTTATAGTTTTCTCTGTTTGATGCTCCCATGATGGTGTTTGATTTCTGCCCTTTTTCCTTACTTTATAGTTTTCTCTGTTTGATGCTCCCATGATGGTGTTTGATTTCTGCCCTTTTTCCTTACTTTATAGTTTTCTCTGTTTGATGCTTCCATGATGGTGTTTGATTTCTGCCCTTTTTCCTTACTTTATAGATGTTAAGTTGTCAATCTCGCCTTCATTCTTGCTTGATGGGTTCGGAGCCGATCCTCGGCTCCGACTCGGCACTTGCTTTAGCTCGAGAACTCCTTTTACCAGCTCGAGGCAGCCCCATATCCCATGATGCAAGGCAGTAAGTACCCAGATCTCGTTTGCCGCTTCGCTTGGGAGGTCTTCTCTTTACCAGCTCCTGGTAAGTAGTTCACATTTGTGATTTTTCAAGCCCCTTTTTAGTTTAAAACTAATTTTTTGATAGTTTAAATTTATTTCTTCCCTTTTCTGACAGAAATTCCCTGTCTCTTTTAATTTTTTGTTAGTCAATTTTCCCTATCCCATCCCCCCCCCTGTTAGGGTGTGTGTGTTGGTGTTTTTATAGAATACCTTTTGGTATTTTGTTTAATTTAATTTTGACTGGTGTGTCTGTGTGTGTTGTGTTTCGGCACCATGTCAAAGGAGAGGGTTTCAGGTTTTAAGAAGTGTGACTCGTGCTGTCAGAAGATGTCTCTGACAGACGGTCACACTTCTTGCCTGTATTGTTTGGGCCCTCTTCACCTGCAGGACTCCTGTGCTATTTGTCACTCCTTCAGCCAGAGAGTCCTGCAGGAGAGACGTAACAAGTTGATTCTCAGGGGCCTTCTTAAGCCGGAGGGCTCTCCGGCTAAGTCGGCTCCACAAAAATCAACAAAACCTGCCAAGGCCCAGGCTTCTGTATCTAAGCCTGCGGCCTCGGCTCTGACTCGTACTGAGTCGAGATCGGCTCCGGCTGGAGCCGATTCTGGCTTGATAGCTTCCGGCACCGATGGCTATCGGTGCCGAATCTGTATTGTCCACTTCGATGTCGGCTCCGATCGGGTCCGACACCCATGTGGCACAGGCATCGGTGTCGGCTCCGATCGGCTCCGACACCGTTACTTTGGTGGCTGTATCGGCTCCGGCTGGAGCCGATACATCGAGGCGTTCTGTCGGCTCCGAGAAGTCGGCGCCGACAGGATCTATAGTATCGGCTCCGGTGGCTCATTCCAGGAAGAGGTCGAGGTCTCCTTCCTTGGAGCCGCTACTTTCGCCCGGCTTCACCTCTTCTATCGGAACGGAGCCATCAGAGCCGATCTTCAAGGTCATCCAGGTTGTCAGATCATGACCTAGAGAGAGTGGTCAGTAGATTACTCAAGTCACAGGTACTGGCCCAAATGTTACACAGTCCGTCTCAGCAGACAACTGTTGGTCCACACCCCGTTACAGTTCCTCCTTCAACTCTACCCCAGAGCTTGGAGTTGGAGTCTTCGGGCATGGTTACTGCTTCGGCTGGAGGACGGATACCCCCTTCTGTTCCTTCAGCCCCTACTCTTATCTCCTCTTCCTTAGAGGGATTCGGTGGTCGGGCTTCCATGGTCTCCTCCGAGGGGGTGAGTGGCATCGGACCCTTGTCCGAGCCCGCTCTTCCCCTTGGAGCCTCGGCCTTGGTGAGCTCGGCTCCGACATCTGCCTCGGAGACTTCCCTTTCGGTGGTCCCTGGAGTTCCTAGCTCTTCGGAGCGGGTTCTCTCGGACCTGCCTGGGAGGGGAGCATTCGAGGTGATGAAGAGTGTACTGGCCACTGGTATCAGTCAGCAGTCTGTTCCGTAGCTCCTCCCTCTATGGTACCTGTTGACATCTCTGCCACTTCTCTTGCTACAGGACCCAGAGATCCTCCGCCTCAGGTTTCCCCATTGGGAATTTCCCCTCTTCCGAGGATTCTCCTTATGTTTCGGGAGATCCTCCTAGGAAGAGGACTTGTAAGAGGAAGCATGTAGACTCCCGAGTCTATCACTTGGATACTGACTTTGATGAGTCAGAGGGATCCCTAGATCCCCTCTGAGGATGTCTCCTTCTCAGACATCCTAGAACTTCTGAAACAGAGGGAAACTGGCCCACCAACAATCCCTCTGAGGATGAGTCAGTATACCTAGAGGCGTTTGGATCTCGCCCTCCACCTCCTGGGTGTCTCCGCCTTCGACCCCTTATGCAGGTTATTGCACGAAGGCGTGGACAGCTCCTGACTCTGTAGAGCCAGTCCCTAGGAGGCCTTCTAAATTTATCACTGCCCCTAGTGACAAACAATTCCTTACCAAGGGTGTCCCCGCTGATGCCATGGTGGTGGCTGCGCCACCAAAAGGAACTTGCAGATCCTTCCGTGCCGTCCATCCTCCTAATAAGGACTCTAGGACCATGGATAGGTATGCAAGCGGATGTTTTCCTCAGCGACCTTTGCTATGCGTCGCTGAATTATCTTTGTCACTTCACCAGACTCCAGAGAGATATCCTGAAGGAGCTGGGAGAAGTAGTTCAGGATCCTACAGCTGCAGGGGCTCAAGAAAAGATTGCTTCGCAGCTAGGAACCCTCAATTCCATTGCTAACTCCTCCATGCGGCTAATATCTTATGCTGCGGATGGAGCAGTAGAGCCGCAGGCACAGGTGTGGCTCTTAGACGCCAAGCCTGGATGCGGCTATGTGATTTTTGGATCCCTTTAAGGCGTCCTTCACAAATTCTCCCTTTGATGGGTCAGCTTTGTTTGGCCCTCAGGTGAAGGAAACCTTGACCAGGTGTGAGCAGGACGGCAAGACTCTTTCTGCTGTTGGAGTCCGTTTTCCACCCTTCTAGGCCTTATCCCAAAGGACAGAAGGGTGGGAAGATGTGGTTCCGTAAATCCCAAGGAGTCACGCCGGATTCACGTGGTCAGTTTACCCTAGAGGCAGAGGGGTAACAACAACAGACGCTCTAGAGGCAGAGGGGTCCAAAAACCAGGGAAACAGGGAGCCTCTCTAATAAGCCCTTTCAGCATCCCTGAGGTGTTGCCCGGCTGTCCCTCCTTGGAGGCAGTCAGGGGAAGATTATCACTGTACCCAGAAGCCTGGCTTTCCCTCACTCAAGACAGATGGGTACAGTCGATCATATCCAAGGGTTACATAATTCCTTTCGAGGAAAGTCCCTTCCCTCAAGTTCCCTTCCAGATGTACCACCCGGTCTAAGGGAGATTGCAGAGTTAGAAATCGCAAAACTACTGCAAAAAAGAGCCATTCAGCCAGTTACAACAGACCATTCAGAGCCTGGAATCTACTCAAGGTTCTTTTTGGTCCCCAAAAAGACGGGAGACTGGAGACCAATATTGGATCTCAGCAGACTCAACAAGTCTGTCAGGAAGACAAGATTCCGAATGGTCACTCTTCAGTCAATTCTGCCCTTCTTACAGAAGGACAACTGGATGTGCTCAGTAGATCTTCAGGATGCGTACTATCACATCAAAATTCACAGACGCTCCAGGAGATTTCTCCACTTTCGGCTGGGGTCCAGTCACTTCCAGTTCAGAGCCCTGCCCTTTGGTCTCACTACAGCCCCAGAGTGTTCACCAAATGTATGGCAGTGAGCACGGCTCACCTGAGACGCCAAGGATTCCAGGTGTTTCCGTATCTCGACGACTGGCTCCTGTCAGCCACCACCAGGCATCAGCTTATACAAGCCAGGGATTACACAATAGACCTTTGTTCTCATTTAGGCATCTCAATCAACTTCAAAAGTCATCCTTATCGCCCTGCCAGTCTATTACCTTCATAGGCACAAACTTAAACACTGTTCGGATGTCAGCTACCCTTGCAGAACAAAGAGTTTCAGACATTCAGACTCATGTCAGGATCATTCTGGCCAGCAAGAAAGTACAGGCCAGAATGGTTCTAAAGGTATTAGGTCTCATGGCTGCGGCCATTACTCTTCTTCCCCTGGCTCGATTCTACATGCGCCTCCTTCAGTGGATGCTGTTCACACAGTGCTCATACCAGCAACTCCCAATGCGCCACCAGATTCTGGTGACACAGACATGCAAACAACATCTTGCTTGGTGGATCACATCGTCTCAGGTTCACCAAGGCAGGTGCTTTGTACCCCGTCCCCGATAGCCACTGTCACCACGGATGCCTCCCTGATCGGGTGGGGGTCATTATCAGGGCAGGATGGTTCATGGACGTGGCAACCGCTCGAGTACCATCTGCACACAAATGTCCTGTAGTTGAGACCCCTGCTTTAAACCTTGGAAGCCCTCAACGACTTTCTGCGCGGAGGGACAATTGCAGTCCACACAGACAACATGTCTGTAGTTTGGTATATCAACAAACAGGGCGGAACCAAGTCCTACCCCTTGTGTCGAGAAGCGCTCAGACTTTGGCAATGGGCGATCTCCTCTCATCGGTTTCTGGTAGCAACGCATATCCCTGGGAAAACCAACATTATAGCGGACAGATTGAGCAGAGCTATCCTCATGCCTCACGAGTGGTCTCTCAAGCAATCTATAGCGGAAGAGATTTTTCTGGAATGGGGTCGCCCATGTTGCGATCTTTTGCTACTCCCCAAAACAGCAAATGTCCAGACTTCTTCAGCCTCTTCCTCTATCAGGCCATCCCCCAGAGACGCTCTGACCCAGGATTGGCCCCAGGGACTTCTTTATGCATTCCTCCATTTCCTCTGATCCCTCAGGTGATCCAGAAAGCTACCGTCTTGAGAGCCAAATTGATTCTCATTGCCCCTTACTGGCCTCGACAAGTTTGGTTCCCGTTCCTCCATCATCACCTTTTGGTGCAGCCGTGGCATCTGGACCCAGTGCCAGATCTTCTGATTCACCAATCGGGTCAGCTGCACCGGTCAATCCCTTCTCTCAACCTCACAGCATGGTTGCTCCACTTCCTTCCTTAGCCAGGCTTCCTTTGATCTCTAACCCAGTTAGAGACATCATAGTAGCTTCACTTAAATCCTCTACCAGGAGGATTTACACAAGCAAATGGAAGCGTTTCTCTTATTGGGCTAAGGCCCAAAATATTGATCCTTTACTGCCCCTGTTCAGGCAGTTCTGGACTTCTTAGCAGAGATTTTTCATGCAGGCTCCTCTTCTTCCACAGTCAGAGTTCAATTGGCTGCTATTTCTAATTTTCATGTCGGGATAGCAGATCATAATATTATGTCCCATAGGCTCTGCAGGGCCTTCTTGAAAGGAATTTTCCTACTAAAGCCTCCAATCAGGAATCCTCCTCCTCAGTGGGATCTAAATTTAGTGCTGACATCCTTGATTCTTCCCCCTTCGAGCCAGCTGTTTCTTGTTCCCTGAAATATCTTTCTTGGAAAACCTTATTCCTAGTGGCTATTACATCTGCCAGGAGGGTGTCTGAACTTCATGCTCTTCGGTTCGACCCCCCTATTTGATTTTTCACAAAGACAGAGTATCTTTGAGAACCAATCCATCCTTTTTACCTAAGGTCGCTTCAAAGAACAATCTGAATCAATCCATTGATCTCCTGTATTTTTTCCTAACTATTCAGATAGAGCTGAACAAAACTACATTGTCTTGACGTCCACCGTCAGCTTAGATATTATTTGGACAGAACAAAAAAATTTAGAAAATCTGATCAACTTTTTGTTTCCTATGCGGATAATAAAAAGGCCTTCCTGTTTCTAAAGTGACTTTGTCCAGATGGCTTTCTTCGGTCATCACTGAAATTTATACGATCAGGGGAAAACAGCTGTGCTCAAAACCTAAAGCACATTCAACTAGGAGTTTAGCTACTTCTACAGCTTTTCAAGCTAGACTACCTTTGGACACTATTTGTGCAGCGCCACTTGGGCCACTCCTCACACTTTTGTTTCCCATTACAAATTGGATTTGGCCTCCAGGGACAGAGCCAGTTTTGGCTCTACAGTCCTCAAGAGTTTGTTCCATTGAGCCACCCAGGATAGAGGTGCTAGGACGCTGTCCCATCAAGCAAGAATGAAGGCGAGATTGACAACTTAACATTAAGAAGTTATGTACCTACCATAACGTTCCATGTTAGTTGTCTTCTCTCGCCTTCTTTCTTGACCCTCCTTCCCCCTGGCCTGGACAGACCTTGTATAAGAAACTATTATGCTAAAGACCATTCAGACCTGGTTCTTTTTTCCATCTGTAAGTTTCTTCTTCCTTTGGGAAGTATTTTATGCTTGGTGTTATTGCCCTTTGTCAACAAACGAGATCTGGGTACTTACTGCCTTGCATCATGGGATATGGGGCTGCCTCGAGCTGGTAAAAGGAGTTCTCGAGCTAAAGCAGTGCAGTCGGAGCCGAGGATCGGCTCCGAACCCATCAAGCAAGAAAGAAGGCGAGAGAAGACAACTAACATGGAACGTTATGGTAGGTACATAACTTCTTATTTTCTCTGTTTGATGCTTCCATGATGGTGTTTGATTTCTTCCCTTTTTCCTTACTTTATAGTTGTCTCTGTTTGATGCTTCCATGATGGTGTTTGATTTCTTCCCTTTTTCCTTACTTTATAGTTTTCTCTGTTTGATGCTTCCATGATGGTGTTTGATTTCTGCCCTTTTTCCTTACTTTATAGTTTTCTCTGTTTGATGCTTTCATGATGGTGTTTGATTTCTTCCCTTTTTCCTTACTTTATAGTTTTCTCTGTTTGATGCTTCCATGATGGTGTTTGATTTCTTCCCTTTTCCTTACTTTATAGTTTCTCTGTTTGATGCTTCCATGATGGTGTTTGATTTCTGCCCTTTTCCTTACTTTATAGTTTTCTCTGTTTGATGCTTCCATGATGGTGTTTGATTTCTTCCCTTTTCCTTACTTTATAGTTTTCTGTTTGATGCTTCCATGATGGTGTTTGATTTCTTCCCTTTTCCTTACTTTATAGTTTTCTCTGTTTGATGCTTCCATGATGGTGTTTGATTTCTGCCCTTTTTCCTTACTTTATAGTTTTCTCTGTTTGATGCTTCCATGATGGTGTTTGATTTCTTCCCTTTTTCCTTACTTTATAGTTTTCTCTGTTTGATGCTCCCATGATGGTGTTTGATTTCTGCCCTTTTTCCTTATTTTATAGTTTTCTCTGTTTGATGCTCCCATGATGGTGTTTGATTTCTGCCCTTTTTCCTTACTTTATAGTTTTCTGTTTGATGCTTCCATGATGGTGTTTGATTTCTGCCCTTTTCCTTACTTTATAGTTTTCTCTGTTTGATGCTTCCATGATGGTGTTTGATTTCTTCCCTTTTTCCTTACTTTATAGTTTTCTCTGTTTGATGCTTCCATGATGGTGTTTGATTTCTGCCCTTTTTCCTTACTTTATAGTTTTCTCTGTTTGATGCTTCCATGATGGTGTTTGATTTCTTCCCTTTTTCCTTACTTTATAGTTTCTCTGTTTGATGCTCCCATGATGGTGTTTGATTTCTGCCCTTTTTCCTTACTTTATAGTTTCTCTGTTTGATGCTTCCATGATGGTGTTTGATTTCTGCCCTTTTTCCTTACTTTATAGTTTCTCTGTTTGATGCTTCCATGATGGTGTTTGATTTCTGCCCTTTTTCCTTACTTTATAGTTTCTCTGTTTGATGCTTCCATGATGGTGTTTGATTTCTTCCCTTTTTCCTTACTTTATAGTTTCTCTGTTTGATGCTTCCATGATGGTGTTTGATTTCTTCCCTTTTTCCTTCCTTTATAGTTTTCTCTGTTTGATGCTTCCATGATGGTGTTTGATTTCTTCCCTTTTTCCTTACTTTATAGTTTCTCTGTTTGATGCTTCCATGATGGTGTTTGATTTCTTCCCTTTTTCCTTACTTTATAGTTTTCTCTGTTTGATGCTTCCATGATGGTATTTGATTTCTTCCATTTTTCCTTACTTACTGTGTTCTTGTGGTAGAATTTTATCTGTTATTAATTTATCTGCACAATAATATATCATGTTTATTTCTGTTATAGCGCACTGATCTCTATGGACAGTCCTAATTACTCTGTTCATTTGTTTTATCAAACTTGTGACTCTTTGTATTTTATTGACCTTCTGCAGTCTTTTTCTTCAGTTGATCTTAATAAAGCATCTTTTCTCTCAGCTCGTTTTCTTCTGAACTGAGGGCACATTTTTTATCTCCATTTCCTGCGGGCATTCTTTACAAAGTTCTATAGCATCTTCCTGTGGCATATTCTCTTCAGTTTTGTCCTGTGCCATCCATTGCTCTGTCATACTGTCACTCATCAACATTGTGTCAGAGTTGCCACAGTTTCCTGTTCTTTCCCTTGCCGTCCAGCTTCAAGTGAACGTTTATACTGTTTTCCTGTAGAAGGCTTCAAAATGCCTTCATATGGCAACTGCCTAGATGCTTTCTTTTCCACTGGTTTCTCCTTAATTTGGAGGTTTATTCCTCTATACCTGCTGTGGTGCTTTCTGAGTTAGGTTTTCTACACTGAATCCTTCACTTCGCAGGTACTCCGTAACCTCAATTTCTATTTAACTTCTCCATTACTAATCTCCTTTTCGACTTTTCCTCTGTCTTCTTATTTTTTGTATTGTAACGTTTTCCATATCTGGATTTTTTTTTACTGTAATTTCTCTTCAAATATCTTTGGTGCTCTCTTTTTATTGATTAATTTTTCTTTCTCCTTTGCATAAATATTGCATCATGTTAAATCTCCTTCCCATGTCCATATTTCCTCTTCTGATGTCTCCTCCTTTTCTCTCAGCTGTTCCCGTTACGGGTCGCCAAAGCGGGTCGTCTGTTTCCGTATGTTTTTCATGTTTCGCTGTTGCAGTCATCACATTTTGGTTATCTGCTTGCAGTACCCCTCAGTTGGCCTGACTATCAAAGTCTTGGGTCCTGCATCGGTTGCTGTCTCATCTTCCATGACGTCAGGTAGTCAGCTGTATAAAGCATGCAGCCGACACCATTACATCAGTCTTTCTTGCCGTGCGGTGCCCGAAGCTGAAGTAGTTCGCATGTGCCGGTCGGCCGACTCCTGAAATTTTTGTTTTAGAGTTTCAGAACCGAAGTCTTCAACTAAAGCCAAGTACCCCATTGGGGAAACTTTCTTGCTCTAAACAGATGTCAGTAAAAGTCAATAATTGTATTTCTTGTGGAAAACAAATACTTCATAAAGATTTTCATTCATACTGTATTCCTTGCCTAGGCCCTGACCACGACGTACCTTGCTGTCGGTTTTATGCCTTATTTAAGCAACTAACTATTCGTCATCTGTACATTTACACTTCTAAATATTTTGATACTCAGTTCAGTTATCCAGATATGTCTTTGGTAAGCAACCAGACTACAGACATTCCAAAAAAATGCAAAGATAAAGGCAGACAGGCCACCTAGGTCCAAAGCTGCCGACGATGCTTCTCCTAAGCTAGTCGCCAGTTCGCCGGTACTCAGTGAGGCGCTTTCGCAGCCCCTGATACCCGCTACTTCAGATTCGCAGGCTTCTCCTGAGACCCATTCGGAGTCCGGTAAGCCGCGAGATGCTTCAACTGTGGAACCTGCAGATGTCTCTACCTTGGATGGGTCTGGAGCCGCTGTGCAGGCACCGGCTTCTGAGGGTGTATTCAGGCCTACTGACTTGCATATTAAACCAACACCATCTTCTTCAAGGCCTAAAACTCGAACCATGCCTAGAAAACCGATGCCCAGATTGCATGGTCAGGCCTCTATGCCTAAAAAACAAATGATGAGAATGGCTATAGACTGTATTACTTTAATCAGGGGAAGCCAGCCTTCCCCCTCAGAGACCTAGGACTGAATTTGCTTATGATTCTTCTGAAATGCTAGTTTCATCTGATGACCAGTATTTACCCTTATCTACCTATGAGGATGCTTACGTAGAGGACTGTCTTTCCTCTGCTTCCCCTCCAGAGGATTTCTCTTTTGGTGAAACTTTGCATACTCTTATGGAGCATTTTCGCTGGGAAAGCCAGGATTACTCATATTCTAAAAAGAGGCTTAGGGATTTCTTGCTCCTGCCCCAACACATCCCTTTAGCTGTCCCCCCTGTACTGGACATTGTTGATGATGCCTTTTTGGAATCTAGCTTGGCCCCTGACTCTCTACCTCCTGCTCCCAGAAAACCTGATAGATATTACAGGATTCCTGACTCTCACAAAGCTTTCTTTTTAAAAATCCTACTGCGGATCCTGAGACCATTTCACAGGGACCCAAGGACATTAAGGCTACTACTGCCAAAAATCCTGCCCCCTCTGATAGAGATTTCAGGGCGCTGGACAGATTGGGTAAGAAGGTATACACTTCTACAACCTTGGCCATTAGGTCCTTAAACTGCCACTTTCATATGTTAAAGTATCAGCAGCAGATTATTGGATAGCTTAAACAGAAAATGATGTTGATTCCTGACTGTGCTGAAAATAAGGATTTACAGGATTTCATGCATGAAAATAAGGATTTACAGGATTTCATGCATTCTGCTGAACAAGTTGGAAAACATACTTTGCAATGTGGTTTTGAATCAGTAGAGGCATCTTGCAGGGCTGCTGTCACTGGGTCTGTACTTAGAAGACATGCTTGGCTTAAGAAACAGTCTTTGCCAGATCATGTTAAAGATAAATTGCTGGATGCTCCCTTAAATCAGGACTGCCTGTTTGGCAACAAAGCAGACGCACTTGAAAAGATGGAGGAAAAAGCTAAATCTATGCAAACTGTTAAAATTTCCTACAGGTACAGCCTCCAAGATTTAGTAGGCATTGGCCCTGTAAGAATTGGTCCTTTCCTGCCTCCTCCAGGCCTTCAGTCCAAAACCAAAACCAGCAGAACACCCAGGCTTCAGTCCCAAGGTACGCACAGGAGTAAGCAGTGGGGGGCTCCCACTTCCAAATCCGGATAGTAGTAAGACTCCCCACTATGGTAAACTGTCTCAATGACTTAACTTTAAAACTTCCAAGCCCTTCTCAACTGACTGCTCCTTTAGGGAGCAAGATTGCTCTGTAGACAAAAAACTGTGAACTAATTACCCAGGACAAACTGGTTTTAAATCTAGTTTCCTAAGGATACAGATTTAACTTCCACACGTTACCAGCCACAAACAGTTTGCCACATCTACCCCCAAATCAGTGGGCAGAGGCTCAAAAGCAAGTACTCTCTTAAGCATAAGGGTCATTCAAACTGTACCAGAAGAGGAAAAGGGACAAGGTTTCTACTCAACGGTTCCTGGTACCCAGAAAAGACAACTCATGGCGTCCTGTCCCTTTCTATCCTAAACACTTTTTTGGTGATCCCAACATTCAAGATGCTAACTCTTTACCAGTTGCTTCCCTTGCTAGGCAAGGATGCCTGGTTGGCAACACTGAATTTAAAGGAAACCTACCTGCACATCCCAATCAGGGAATCTTGCAGAAGATCCCTACGCTTCAAAGCAGGCTACATGTACTATCGGGTCTCTGCACTGCCCTTTGGCTTATGTACTGCACCGAGGGTATTCACAAAGTGCCTAGCTCCAGTCATTGCATTTTGCAGGCAAAGAAATATTCAAATATACCCATACATGGACGATTGTCTAATTCAGGCAGAAAGCCAGGACATACTTTTGAATCATCTGGTGTTTGTACAAAAGGTGCTAACTTGTCTGGGGTACACCATAAACGAAAAGAAATCACACCTTGTACCCTGTTAACAAATTAAAACTGCGGTGGTGGTGCTGCGGTAGCGTTGTCACCTCATAGCAAGACGTTGTCCCGTTAGTCTCAGCTAGAGCGTCTTCTGTGTGGAGGCATACGTGAATGGTGCAGGCGTTCGGTGAAGGTTGTGCGTCAGGGCTGGTAACCCGGTACGTAAAAATCCACTACCAATCATTAGCGGACCGGAGTTCCGCTGTGGCGACCCCTAACCAGGAAAAGTCGAAAGACGCAAACAAAACCCTGTCAACAAATTAGATTCCTAGGAGCAAGCTTGAACACAATTTTCCAGATGGCTTTCCTCACGCCAGAGAAACAAATTCATTTGACAGCTTACTTCAAACTAATGGCCACAAAAGCCCTGCTATCTGCAAGGCAAATACTGCAAGCCTTGGGTTTCATGGCCTCCTGCGTTCTCCCAATTCCATATGCAAGACTGCATATGAGGAACCTACAATGGTATCTAAAAAGCCTATGGTGTCAACATTCTCAGGATCTAGAAGCAATGATTCCCATCATACCTTGCCTACACCTAGAGTTTCTTTGCTGGGCAGAGGCCTGCCACCAAAACAAGGGGATACCATTCACTCTACCCCCTGCCACCCAAACCCTGATAACAGACGTATCAGATTATGCATGGGGTGGCTCACCTGGCAGGGAAGTGCATTCAGGGCAAATGGAACTGAAGTCAAATGCACTTGCATATCAATCAAAAAGAAATGTTAGCTGTACAGAATGCTCTGACAGCCTTCAAGGACCACATTCTTTCAGGACAATTAATGGTAAAGACCGACAACCCCACAGTTATGTTGAACATAAGTGGGGAGGACCCATTCATACCCCCTCTGCAGACTAGCCATGGCTCTGTGGAACACAGCCTTGAGCTACCAAGTGCATCTACAGGCTCAATTCCTGCCTGGAAAGCTACATACACTGGCAGACGAACTAAGCAGAAATCTCATGAACCCACACGAGTGGAAACTGAAACCAAAAACGATATAGATCTGTTTGCCTCCCCCCAGAACTACCAGTTGGACAAATTCTGCGCAAGGACTCCCCACAAACAAGCTTGGAAAGTGGATGCCCTGTCCTCCAACTGGAAAAATCTATCCGTTTATGCCTTTCCTCCTCTGCCTCTCCTCTCCAAGATACTACTAAAGATCAAACGGGGCAAACCAAGGATGATACTGATTGCACCAGAGTGACCATGCCAACACTGGTACCCCCTCTTGCACAGTGTCACTGCTGGCACCTGCCTCAGACCCCTACCCTGCTGTCCCAGCAGAAGGGCCAGATTCTGCATCCTCAGCTTCATACCCTGAACCTGGCAGCCTGGCTACTTGCTTGATCTCTCCATTACCATCCTTCAGTAAACAAATGATGGATGTCATTTTGGTGGCAAGGAAGCCTAGTACTCGAAAATCTTATGCTGAAAAATGGAAAAGATTCTGTTCCTGGAACCAAACTCGAGGGATGGGCACAGCAGTGCCCAATTTACCTCAGATTCTTCAATACTTAACTGAGAGGCTTCACAAGGGCCTTTCTTTTTCCTCCAAAATTCATGCCTCAGCCATTTCAGCTCATTACAACACAGAACCCACCCCTCTGCTCTCATCCACTGCTCAAGAAGTTCTTCAGAAGGTCCAAAAACTTAAAGACCACTCAGGAGAGCCCCAACTCCAGCCTGAGACCTTAACTTGTATTGGAAAAACTCACTTTACCTCCTTTTGAGCCAGCTGCAAGTGTGTGTGTGTGTGTGTCTTTTTCTTTTTTTAGTTAAGCTACAGCGAACTCTCCCCCCTCCGCTGATTGTTACATTAGAGTTTTACATGCTGGCTGGGGCAACTAACCGGACCCCTAACAACCTTCCAACGCATTCCGCATGTCGTCACCACAGGCGCTTTAAGGAGAGATCTAACAACGGCGCCTAACTGTGAGAGGACACTAACGCTACCGCAGCACCACCACCGCAGTTGCAAGTGCAGAGTTAAAATTCTTCTTGGAAAACAACCTTCCTTTTAGCAATCACATCAGCAAGAAGGGTATCTGAATTACAGGCCCTTATGGCAGTGGAGCCTTTCATAATCTTTCATGGGGACAGGGTGTCCCTCAGGACCAACCCCTCATTCATGCCCAAGGTGGTATCCAGTGTGGCTCTCAATCAGTCCATTCATTTGCCAACCTTCTTTTCTATTCCAAAGAGAACAAAGGGGAATGAATACTACACTCCTTAAATGTGTACAGACAACTTCGATTTTACTGGGACAGGACTAAACCTCAAAGGAAATCTGAACAACTGCAGGTGGCATTTGCCGGAGGGGCAGAGGGGAAGGCCATTTCAAAGCAAAGCATTTCTAAATGGATAGGCCATTGCATTCATTTCTGCTATAAGCACCATGGTAAACCTATCCCACAGGGGATAAGACCACACTCAACCAAGGCTGCATCTTCCTCAACAGCCTTCTTCAGAGGTGTCCCTACCAGGGACATCCTAGAAGCTGCTACCTAGAGTTCAGTACATCCTTTCACCAAGCATTACCATTTGCCTATTTTCTCTAAATCCAGAGCTGATTTTGCCACTGCAGTCTTGCAGGGACTTCTAGCTGGTCCTAATGCTGTCTAAATTCCTCCTCCCATCCTTAGCTTTGGGAATCTACCCAAATGTGATGACTGCAACAGTGAAACACTAAGAACATAGTACAGTTGTGTACACTTACCATAAATGTAGATGTTAGTGTGTATTCACTGTTGCTGTCCTGGTTACCCTTCCTCCAGCCGCCTGACGACTTTTAGCTATACCTCTATTCTCCTTTACTATGCTTAACCTTTTGGTGTATTTGCTTTTTTGTTGGAGGTATAACCTTGCATATTTATATTTAATTGCTTCCCATTAGGGGGGCACCTGACATCTGGGGCAAGAAAAACTGATGTAATGGTGTCGGCTGCATGCTTTATACCCCTGACTACCTGACGTCATGGAAGATGAGACCGCAATCGATGCAGAACCCAAGACTTTGATAATCAGGCCGACTGAGGGCTACTGCAAGCAGATAACCCAAATGTCAAGACTGCAACAGTGAATGCAAACTAACATCTACATTTATGGTAAGTGTACACAACTGGACTTTCTTCCTGTCCTCTGCATTTTACTCTCACACCAACCACCTGCATGTCCTCTCTCACAACATCAATAAACCTAATCTTAGGCCTTCCTCTTTTCTTCTTACCTGGCAGCTCCATCCTTAGCATCGTTTTCCCAATATACCCAGCATCAAACCTCAGCACATGTCCAAACCAACGCAATCTCGCGCCTCTGGCTTTGTCTCCAAACTGAGCTGACCCTCTAATATACGGATTCCTAATCCTGTCCATCCTCGTCACACCCAGTGCAAATCTCAACATCTTTAATAACTCTGCCACGTCCAGCTCTGACTCCTGCCTTTTGTTAATGCCACTGTCTCCTGATCCTCCTGTTTCTCCTTACTTAGGGGGCTCGTTCTATCATACTGTAATGCAGCCTTTGTTAGAACTTCTGCACCAAATCATTCACTTCGCATGAATTCCAAACTTTCAGCTTTAACTTCTACTTCCCTAATCTTTTCTACTTTCCCTCTTTGTCATATTTTTTATTGTGAAATTTTCCATATTTGGATGCCTTTGCCTGTATTTCTCATCAAATAATTAATTTGGCTTTCAACTTTGCATAAATATTGCACGTATCAAATTTCTTTCCTTCCTATGTACATATTTCTTTTTTATACTTTTCAAAAATCTGTGTTTTGTTGTTTATATTTGACACTTCTTCAGATGCTTCTTTTTCGAAACGGATCAAAGTTTCTTGGTCTATAGAATGTGTTTCACAAATCTGTTGCATTAATGAACACAAATTTTTATTTGAGGCTTCTGACAGTTTTTCTTGTGGAAGTATTTTTCTTTTCTCTAGTTCTCTCTTAATCTGTAGTATATATCGTGTCTGGACATTCTGGGCGTTTCACACAACAGTAACAATACACAACAGTAACAATACACAACAGTAACAATGTCATTTCCTTCTTGTCCTCAGTAGTCCACTCTGTCATTATGGCTCTTCTTTGGTCTGTCAGCTTTTGTGATTTTTGTGGACTGCTACTTCCTTCTGCAACAGGGGAGCCATCCTTCCCCTGGGCCTGACCTGGCCCCATCGTAGGAATGTTTCTATATTTTTGAGGATTCTACACTGTCATTTCTTTTCCAGTCCTGGCACCAGTGCGCATACTAAGAGTGGGCACTTTATTATCCTGGGTCTTGTGCACCCAACTACCATTTTTTTTTTACTTCTGTCCATGATATATGCTATATAAATATCAGTCTTGTCAAGGTAAGATTTTGTGAAAAACAGGGTCCACCTCGAGAAGGTACTCACCAAGACTTGAGGATTAATTCAGTTTCAGCAATACTACTCTCTTGCTTGCTGTCTTCTCTCCATTCAGACCCTTTATTTCCTCACTGGATTCATTATAGATACTGCAATAAAAACTATAGCCACCACCTTCTTATTGCCAATGGTCTTGTATGTCACTCCTATCCTAACAAACTTTAACAATACTGAAAGAAACTTGCCTTCTGCTACAATAAAATAGCTAAGTTTGCCACCAGTCTCCCTCTGAAGCTTAAAGCAATTAAATTTGGTGGAATTACACAACTACCTAATATATTCACAACTAACTACAGCACCCAAATCCATTCATCATATTGAAAAATGCCTTGCACTACAGAACCTGTTACTGCCCCACTGTGCAGCAAGGAATCTCCTGTCTGTTTATTGACATTGGTTAACCGGGTTAGTCCATCTGGGCTTGTGGAGACCTGAGGAGAAAAGCTCCAGTGATACATTTGTAATGCAAAGTATAATATTACATAAGTATTGAGGTGAGAAGCAATTATACATTTACAAATACATTTATATTACAAAGTATAATACTACACAAGAATATTGAGGTGAGAAGCAATTATACAGAGCAAAAGTTTTGCATTTGTTGAGTACATACATACAAGTTAAAGTTCCACATATGGAGAAAGAAACAAAGAAAAATATGAAACAAATATTTTTATCATGAGATAATGCAGCAGGCTGAGAGTAAAACTGTGTGTGTGTGTATATGTATATGTATGTATATATATATATATATATATATATATATATATATATATATATATATAGTGTGTGTGTAGTTATGCAAATACCTTGAGGTGTGCAGGGGGATTAAGTAGGGTTCTCAATAAGGGCAATTGTCTGGGGGGGAGACTGTGTGGGGTCATTGCAAGGGCAGGTCCTGGAATTGAGAAAATGTTTTTAGTTCATCTTTAAAGTGGGAGGTGTGAGAAATTGAACGCAAGTCAAGGGGAAGTCTGTTCCAGGCATGGGCGACTAAGTGTTTATAGAGTAGTTTGCCTACAGACTTTGTAGACTGGTAAATATCAAGTAGTTGATTAGAAGTGCGGAGGGTTCGGGATGGAGTGTAGATGGAGACTAAGGGGGAGCGAGATGGACAGGAGGAGGGTGTATGAAGGATAGAGTGAAGTATGTGAAATTGATAAAGTAACAGTAGTTGGGGAGGTTCAAGCCATTGGAGAGAGTTTAAAGCAATGCAGTGGTGTGAGTTGTATGGGGAGTTAGTAATGAGTCTGGCTATTTTATGGTATGTTTGTTGAAGTTTGAGTGGTAGCCTGAATGTTGGTTAGTACTGGGGAGGCATATAGAAGGGTAGGGAGGAGGGGGGCTTGTCCCAGGGTAAGTCTAGCATCAGGAGTTAGGAATCTTTTGTTTCGATAAAGCAGGCCTAATTTATGATGTGTTATTTTTATACATTGGTGTATGTGTAGGTTCAACTTTAGTTTATCATCGATAACCACACAAAACTCCTAGGGGTCATTATCAGGTTGGATAGTTGTATTATTAGAAGATGTAATAAAGGAAGTTTTATGGTGGGATTGAGAACGGAGAAGGAAAAGTAGGAGTTTGGTCTTTTTGAGATTTAGGATCAGTAGGTAGTGAGAGCCATTGTTCAGTAAATAGTAGGGCTTGTTGGGTTAGGGAGTGTAGTTTGGAAATGTTATCAGAGATGGAGATAAGTGTGGAGTCATCAGCGTATTGAATGAGTAATGATTCTTTACAAGAGGTGAAAAGATCATTGGTGAAGATGTTAAACAAAAGGGGCCCTAAGATGGAGCCTTGAGGAACACCAGTAGAGATGGGAAGAAAAAGGGAGGAGGCTGAGAGCCATTTGACAGATTGCCCTTGGCAGATAGGTAACTATTGAACCAAGCAAGTGAGGAGGGGGATAGTTGTATGCTAGCAAGTTTGGATATAGTGGAGGCTGAGAGTATTGGAGGCTTTGGATAGATCTAGAAAGAGACAGGAAATGAGTTTATCGTTTAGGGCCTCAGCAATGGTGTGTGTGAAGGAGAGGAGGGCAGTGGTGGTGCTATGATGGAGACAAAATCCATGTTGAGTAGGGGTAAGCAAGTGGTGGTTAAGAAGGTGATTGAGAAGCTGAGAGTGGATGCATTTTTCTAGTATCTTAGAGAGGGGGGACGGAATGGCAATGGGTCGGTAGTTTAAGGTTCAGTGGAGTTTCCACCTTTATGAAGAGGGATAGTAAAGAAAGATTTCCAGAGGGTAGGGACAGTTGATTCAAGAATGGATCTGTTTATTAATATAGATATAGGATATGCAATAGAGTCAGCAGCAAGTTTGAGGAATGTAGGAGGTAATTTGTCATTGGAAGGAGAGCATGGTTTTAGTTTGAGCAGTAGAGATTTGATATAAGTAGTGGGAACAGGCTGAAAGGAAAACAAAGTTGTGTTAGACTGGGAGGGGTAGGTATAGCAGTAGAGTTGGGACTGGTGGTTTTGAGAGTTTGGATGGAAGAGATGGTGTTTAAGAGGGTGGCAGTTTCTTTAGGGGAAGAGATTGGGTATGAGGAGGGATTAGAGGGACTTCCGGGATAGAGAATGTTGTTGAGAGTTGACCAAAATTTCCGAGGATTGGATTTATTAAGCTGGGCAGAACTGTAGTATGACTTTTTGTCATTAGTGGTAAGTATTTTTGCAAGGTTCCTCAGTTGTCTATATTTGAGAAGAAGTGGTTGTTTAGTTTTAATCCACGCTTTCCAAGCGCTGTCTCTGTTTCATGAGGGATAGTCTCTGGAGAGCCAGGGAGCATGATTTGCTTTTACTCCAATCCTCCTAGATGGAGCTAGGGAGTCAAGTACTCAAGAAGATGCTATTGAAAGTGCTGACAGCGTCATTTAGGGGGAGCTGTTTAAGGATGGCCCAATCTGTGTTGTAAAGAATAGAGATTAAGTGGGAAGAATTGAAAGTAGATAATTTACGACAGTCCTTGATAAGGTGGGGTTTGGGAGTATGGTAGCAGTGTCTAAGGATAGAGGTAGGCAGCTGGTCACTAAGGGTATCAGGTAAAGTGGTGGTGTGGTATTGGTAAGGATCCAGTTTATTATGGAGTTGGAAGTTGAATTTTTATGGAAGCGTGTGGGTGATATAAGTTGGTGGAGTCCATGAAGGAGGTTGCTGAGTTGGGGAGAGTCAGTAGAGAGTTTGGACTAGTCTATGTTGACATCACCAAGGATGTGTCTCATATGGTATAGTGTGGGAGAACCAGGATAAGATGTTTTCTAGAATGGGCAGATTGTTGCCAGGAGGTAGATAGATGGAAGCTATGCAAGTTTTTCATATAGATTCAGATGGCATTTGAGGGTGATAAGTTCAGCTGGGAAGAAGTCTGGAATAGAGGAGGGGTATGGTGAGATGTTAAGGTTGTTAGAGGATGGCTACACCTCCCCTTTTTACAGGTCTGTCAGATTGGAAGATGTTATAACCAGGTGGGAGTATTTCACTGTCTGAGATATGTGGCTTAAGCCAGGTTTCCAATAGGGAAAGAATGTTTGGGGTATTGAGAGCAATCCATGAGTGCCGCTCAGTAACCTTATTTGTTAGGCTTTGACTATTCAGAGTAAATGGTTAAGTCTTTAGCTGGAAATGATTGTTGTGGCTGAGACTGATTGTATGAGGTGTAAGATGAGGGCAGTGTAGGGGTAGTTGTGGAGGTGGTTGTGGGGAGAGTTGAATTGGGGCCGGGTTGGGATGAACATCACCAGTGCAGAGTAGTTGTTTAGAGAGAGGAGTGAGTGTAGTAAATAGTTTGTGTAGCGTTGACTTAGCTTTAGGGGAAGGTTTAATAACCTGTAAAAAAGGGTGGTTTGAATAGACTTGTAGAGGTAGTGACGAGATCTGGGGAGATAGTGAAAGATGAAATAATTGGAGGTATGTTAATTGGAGGTATGTTGTGTGACTGAGAAGTTGGAGAGCATTGGAGTGTGTCATACAGGTTGGAGTGGTAAGAGGTGGTGATGGAGAGAAAAAGTAGTGTAAAGGATGAGTAGATATTGCATGTTAGAGTAGAAAATGGTTGGGCTGGGAGAGTAGGTCACTTCTATGAAGTGATAAAACTGACTGACAGATGAGGTGGGAGTGGTGATTGGCAGGAAGTGGACCTGTAGTGGATAGTAGGACAGGAAGGGGAGGGATAGTTTAGTATAAAGGTAATTGTAATGGGGGTAAGGTAGGGGAGCGAAGTGAGCTTGAGCGTAGCGAGGGCAAATGGAGCAGTGCTACACCCACAAGGAAGCACTCAGAAAACAATCAAAGAAGCTGGTGAAAAGGACAGATGTGAGCAGGAAAGGCAGGGAGTTCTAGGAAGAGCAGAAGTGGCTGGGCTGTGTTTAGGTCAGTAGGACTCTAGAAGTTGAGGCAGAAGTACTGAAAATAGCAGGAGAGAATAGCTAGGAGGGGTGTACAGGACTGACAAAACTGTTAACCTAGATGGAGAGTAGCAGACAGGGAAAGAGGGTTTGGTAGGGGGAAGGAGCAATTCAGATAGGTATAAGAGAAGAGTAGATTGAGGAGCAGTTCAGATAGGAGGTATAAGAGAGGAGTAGGTTGAGGAGCAATTCAGATAGGAGGTATAAGAGAGGAGTAGGTTGAGAAGCAGTTCAGATAGGAGGTATAAGAGAGGAGTAGGTTGAGGAGCAATTCAGATAGGAGGTATAAGAGAGGAGTAGGTTGAGGAGCAGTTCAGATAGGAGGTATAAGAGAGGAGTCTGTTGAGCAGCAGTTCAGATAGGAGGTATAAGAGAGGAGTAGGTTGAGGAGCAGTTCAGATAGGAGGTATAAGAGAGGAGTAGGTTGAGCAGCAATTCAGATAGGAGGTATAAGAGAGGAGTCTGTTGAGCAGCAGTTCAGATAGGAGGTATAAGAGAGGAGTAGGTTGAGCAGCAATTCAGATAGGAGGTATAAGAGAGGAGTAGGTTGAGGAGCAGTTCAGATAGGAGGTATAAGAGAGGAGTAGATTGGAGGGAGCCTGGAATAAAAAGGGATAACTAGACAAGTGTAAGAGGAAACGGCTACAGAAAAAGGGATAACTAGACAAGTGTAAGAGAGGAAATAGCTACAGGGTGCGGTCTGCAGGTGAGAAGGAGCCACCACAGGAGGACTCAAGGATTAATGGTAGCAGGTATCCTTTACAGATGAGGTGTACATACTTAGATGGTATTCACTTGACAGGGATGCACGCTGGAGGTACTTGACTGTAGGTGAAAATCCAGCTAGAGTGTGTCAGAGCTGCTCAGGTAGCTATATTTGCCTGAAAAAAAAATAGAGTGAGTTATAAGGGGTAGAGGGGAGATTTAAAGAGGGTTTTAGTCAGTATAGTGTGAGGAGTAAAGGGAAGGTGAAGTGCGTGTGTGTGTTTAGGGATCAAACAGAAAAAAGGGAGGAGTTCACTTAAGAAATGGGGGGTGAGTGTGGGTTTAAACTGAGTGCAGGATAAATAGGGTGATTGAGATATGAGTGGGTGGGTAAAGGACTAGTAGTAAAAGGTACAACAGTGTAAACAAAATATCACAGTAGTGGAATAATGCAGTATCACAATATATTGGCAAACAGGAGATGATAAAAGACAGAGATGCAACATATGCAATGAACAGAATCAGCGATTCAATTAAGAGCGGCAGTTGTACTAAAACAGGCTTACAGACAGCTGTAATAAATTCAAATGAGCATTCAGTGCAGGTCTCTTAAGCAGAGCCACAATCAACAGGTGAAGGCAGCAACAAAGCAAAGTAGGCATTCATTTAGAGTAGAATGAATAGAACAGTATATCAATATATACATAGAGAAACCTCTAAAAACAGGGGCTGCTATCTGTGGTCTATTTAAGGTAGTTCACAGCAGAGGCAGGATAGGACCAAGAACAAGGAGAAAATAATATTTTAAATATTTAAAAAAAACAGAGGTTCTAGCTGAAGTAGCAGACCTTATTTGAACAGTGGTTGTTAGCTGAGGTCTGGTTAAAGTAGTCACCAGCAGAGTTAGGGTAGCAGGGATAGAAACGGAACAAGGAATACTGTCTAAAGCAGAGGTCACTAGCTACAAAAGGATGGGCTATTGACCGATGAGTACTGGGATTAAGGTGAAGGACAGGAAAACTAGCGCGTGGTAGAAGACACGGGGAAGGGATCACAAAGAGTTCTAATTGTGTGTTCAAGCAAGCGTGGGAAGGGATAACCAAGGATCTAGTAATTGTGCTTACAAACAAGCTAATAGTTCTACAGTCAGAAGACTAGATAGGGTTCGCATAGAAAAGGTATCTTGGGGTCTTCAAAGCTTTATCTGATAGTTACTAGACTGAGTATGGCGGTTATCACTTGTAAGCTTCAGTACAAGTAGTTCAGTGCAGTACAGATAAGGGAATACTGTTCAGCTGCTAACTAGCTCCCATGTCTACATGCCATAAATTAGCAGTACCAAAGGAAAAATGGCTGCTGAATCACTAAATAGGTCCAATAACAGAGAGCGGAATGTAGAAAATCCCCTTGAGTGGGTATCCATCAGTATAACAGAGAAAGGAGAGAACCATTGTGAAAGGCTGTTTAGTGTGTTAGAATCCAGCAACAGATCTGTGAGACTGAGCTAGAGTGTAACAATCTACCAATCTAGCTTGTACAGAGCCAGTAAAGCCAGCTGTTAACTTGAAAAGCAGAGCAAACACAAAACCGGCCAGACTAGTGTAACAGTCGACCCCTATAGTTTTACAGTTGCAGTAATACCGGCAGTTAAGTTACAAAACGGCGCAAGCACAACAAATGGCCTAGAAAGGCTATACTGTCCAATTTCAGACCAGCGCAAACTTCCTATATTGCATAATAACGTTTCACTTTTAGTTCTGCAGAGCATACAGAAAAACAGCCAGACTGGTGTAGCAGTCGACCCCTCTAAATTTTACAGTTACAGCAAATACCGGCAGTAAATTACACAGCAGAGCAAGCACAAAAACGGCCTAGAAATGTTACACTGTCACATTTAAGACCAGCACAAACATCTTTTATCGCATAATAGTGTTTGCCTTTTGTTCCGCTCATAGTTACCTTTTTTTATTTTAGCAAGTGGCAGCAGTAGTAAAACAACAGTTAGGCTTACCTATGGAAAGGCTCAGAATACACCTCAGGGCCACTCATTGAGGGGGGAAGAGAGTAAAACAAATTCTTATTACTTGCAAACAAGTCAAATAATGTTGCAGGAGACTCCCTATACTCCCAATATGTTGCTGAACTCTGGTATAATATCCCCACACAAATAAAAGTTTCAGACAGACTCAGTAGTTTTAAACCGCTGCTCAAACAGCTTAACCAATCCTGGTCCTGCACATTCTGATCATAAGGTTAAACCGCTGCTCAAATAGCTTAACCAATCCTGGTCCTGCACATTCTGATCATAAGGTTAAACAGCTGCTCAAACAGCTTAACCAATCCTGGTCCTGCACATTCTGATCTTGAGGTTAAGACTTTGGGTTCACCGTATGATCTCCAAATTCTCTACTTAAACAGAATAGTCTCAACATCTCACTGAAATGATGAAACAATTTTTATACACATCTACTGCCTGTACAATTCACTAAGTTGCACGTGGCTTTCTCTTTAGTAACTTCCACCTTTGTAAAATATTAGCATGTATAAATGTAACTACTGTTTACGTATAAACATAAATAGAAGTGTAACTACTGTGTCTAACTACAACTTTGTATAATGCAATGTAAGCAAATGGAGTCGTCGTCCCCCCTGGCCTCCACTGAAAATGGGCATTATCCAGTCGGATTTTCCCAGTAAACAGACAGTCAGGCAATCATTGGGCACGCCTTCCATTCCTAGTTTAAGTAAATATTTTATTATAGAAAATTGGATTTGCTTTGAATAAATGCGTTGAGGTTTATGTGGATATTTGCTGCAGTGTTCGGCTAGCTGTCATAATTTGCGTGGGACATGCAGGGTGATCTATAGCAGGCTGTGAAGTGGTAGTTCATTTTCTTTGTGGTGACTTGGATTTACATTTCATAAGAAAGGTTGTGAGGAATGTGCCTTGACATATGAGGGAGGTCTTTGACAAAGACTTGACACTCCCCTGCAAGTTGCCCATAAGTCTTGGTTGCATGATAGATGCTAAGATCAAGAAGAGGGGGGTGCTTTCTTTGCTGCTACATAAATGTAAACATGTTTGATTTTTAGGACTTTCTCATGCATGGACATCTTTTTATTAAAACTCAGGGCGTGTACTTGAGCCACATTAAAGTGTTCCGAGTTGAAATTTGTTAGGTGGGAATACTAAGTAGGTAGACTTGGCCTAGAAAGGCGCATCAGGGCAGCAAATGTTTTAGCTGTAATGAGTGGTCTGAGAAAGGCACATCAGGGCAGCAGATGTTTTAGATGTAATGTGAATGGTCTCATGCACATCAGGGCAGCAGATGTTTTAGATGTAATCTGAATGGTCTCAGGCACATCAGGGCAGCAGCTGTTTTAGCTGTAATGTGGATGCTTTCAGAAAGGCACATCAGGGCAGCAGATTTTTGCTGTAATGTGAATGGTCTCAGAAAGGCACATCAAGGCAGCAGATGTTTTAGCTGTAATGTGAATGGTCTGTGAAAAGAGGTGAGACCTTGAGAGTCTACGAGTTATAGAATCTCCTTTCAAGCAGACGCATATTTGATCTCACTAGAATATCCATTACTGAAACAGATTTTTCTTATTTAGGTGATGGTGAAATACCCCTTGGAACAACACTCCTCTGTCTAAGCTGCACACATGGTTAGGTCAATCATGTCCTACATTTCTCTTTTGAATGAAGTGCCTAAGGTCATTGATTTCTCTTCCTTCCTCATGGGGCCTTCATGAGGTTGTTATATTTCTCAGGTTGAAGGGATGTTAATGCCCTTGCAGCATCCTGGATCCTGGCCCTGAAATGATAGTTTTCCCCTTGTTTTTTTTAAGGCAGTGACAGTGTGCCTCTCCAATTACCAAAGCATTTCTTACAGCAACTGCAAGTTTGTACAAGAGCAAGAGTTAAGAGCTTATGGCATGCTTCCTTATTGTAGAGGTGTGGCTTAAGAACTTATGGCATGCATCCCTATGATAGAGGTGTGGCCTGTTAAGCGCTTATGCCATGCATCCTTATGATAGAGGTGTGGCCTGTTGCCTGATATTTCTTTATTCTAATTCATGGTAGCTTGGAGACTGATTTACAGGTGTAAATGTAGTGAGGTACTTTGTGCTTGTGTGTGT
The DNA here is from genome assembly GCF_019279795.1 of Protopterus annectens. Taxonomy (NCBI): domain Eukaryota; kingdom Metazoa; phylum Chordata; order Ceratodontiformes; family Protopteridae; genus Protopterus; species Protopterus annectens. The sequence continues at coordinate 331,936,796 of NC_056743.1, forward strand.
GTGTGTGTGGGGGGGGGGGGGGGCCTCACAGTGCTACCTGTGGGAGGTTTCCTAATTCTTTGTGGACTTGCTCCTTTCCCAATTTGAGTCAGACTGTATGAGCAGTAATGTGTTAAAGGTAACTATAAGGCAGTTAGTACTCTGTCCCAACACCAACTGCTGTCACACTGGCCTACAGGATGTAAGAAATGGCTATGATTCTGTATAAACCATAGTGCAGTTTGCTTAGTGATGTAGGAAAGTCGTATGGTTTTAATCAGTTGTACCTGGAATTCGGTCACCTAGTGCTAGTAAACTGCCTTTGAATAACACACCTCAGCCAAACATTGCACTGAGTCATGCAAAAGAGCGCACTAATCCATGATGCTAAGCCAGTTTGCTAGTAACTGAACTTGCTGGAGCATGACTCTTGGTAAGAGTGTCCACATTTATTGCTGCTGTATGTACAAGTGTTTATGTACAATATCTGATGCAGTCATTTGCATTAGTGCATTGTGATATGTACCATAAATAGAATAGAACACTGTTTATGTACAATATCTGATGCAATAGTTTGCATTAGTGCATTGTGATATGTACCATAAATAGAATAGAACACTATATTTATGTACAATGTCTGATGCAGTAGTTTGTATTTGTGCATTGTGATATGTACCATAAATAGAATAGAACACTGTATATTTGTGTACAATATCTGATGCAGTAGTTTGCATTAGTGCATTGTGATATGTACCATAAATAGAATAGAACACTGTTTATGTACAATATCTGATGCAATAGTTTGCATTAGTGCATTGTGATATGTACCATAAATAGAACAGAACACTATATTTATGTACAATGTCTGATGCAGTAGTTTGTATTTGTGCATTGTGATATGTACCATAAATAGAATAGAACACTGTATATTTGTGTACAATATCTGATGCAGTAGTTTGCATTAGTGCATTGTGATATGTGCCATAAAGCACACTGTTTGTGTACAATATCTGATGCAGTAGATGTCCTTCATGGATGCATCTGCAGTCATAACAAATGGGTTGTCCTGTCGTCAGGCAGCCCTTCGGTCGGCCGGATTCCAAAGTCTGGGTCCGGCTTCGGCTGATGTCGCACTTCACCCGACGTCATCTCTGCTGGTCTTCGGGTATAAAGGCATCAGCCGACGCCATTTTCCTCAGTCTTTCTTGCCGCGTGGCGCCCGAAGCAGAAGCTGTTCGCAAGTGCCGGTCGGTCAGATCCAGAGATTTCTACTACCGAATACTACTTCGAAGACTTCTAAAAAGCTAAGTACCCCATTGGGGACTCTTTCTTGCCTCAGCCGATGTCAGAAAAAGTCAATAACTGTTTAACTTGTGGGAAACAAATACCTCATAAAGATTTCCACTCTTATTGCCTGCCTTGCTTAGGCCCAGACCACGACGTAGCAGCCTGTTCGGCCTGTGCTTCCTTCAACCGACGAACGCTTAGACGTCGGTCGGAGTTTGCTGAACAGTTTTTCGGCTCAGTTTTTGCGTACATTATGCCGTCGGATCCTCCGACTACCCAAATTGTTAAAAAACGCAAGACTGACACTCGCGGTCCGCGGTTTCGGCCGAAACCACAGTTAAGCAAACCGCGAGTGTCTCGGTTTCGTCCGAAACCGAGAAAACCGGTCAATCTTCAGCCGAATCCATGACTACTACTGAGGCTCCTGCTACCTTAGTTGAACCGGCCTCAGAAATTTTGCCTTCAATTGTGGTTCCTAGTGATTTATCAGACACCATCCCTTTGGATGTCTCTACCCCAACACGTGGTGCTGCTAGGCCTCCTGCAGCCATGTCCATTAAGGCCTTTGCCAGGGCTAAAGCAGCCAAATCTGTTAAGTCAGTGCCTGTTAAGCCCCCTTCACACAGGCCCACTTCAAGTTCACAAATGCTTACTCTGGCAGAGGATTTAATATCCTTAATTAGAGGATCCCAATCTCACCCAGACAGGGCCTCTCAGCCCCCAGAAAAGAGACCTAGAGCAGAGCCCCCCGAGCCAGTGTCCTCTGATGATTCTGCGGATGACTCGGACATTACAGACCAGCCAGAGGCTCCTTTTTCTACTTATGAAGACTCCGATGCTGAAGAATCCATTCCAGCTGCCTCTCCACCAGAGGAATTTTCCTTTGGGGAAACCTTACATGCCATGAGAGAACAATTCCAATGGCAGGGACAAGATTTCTCAGATTCCAGAAAAAGGCTTAGGACATTTCTGCACTTACCACAACATAGGCCCTTAGCTATACCTCCTGTACTGCCTGTTGTGGATGATGCATTTAATGATGTTTGCACTGCTCCTGATTCTTTACCTCCAGCCCCTGCCAAACCAGATAGATTTTACAGGGTGCCAGACACTCATCACCACCTATACAAGGCCCCACTTGCAGATCCCGAAACTATATCCCACGGGCTCAAGGCAGTAGCCTCGACCTCAGCAAAAACCCCCTATTCCTTCTGAAAGGGAATCCAGGTCCTTAGAGAGATGGGGGAAAAAAGTTTACACCTCTGCTACTCTCTCAGCTAGAGCCTTAAACTGTCAGTTTCATATGATCCAATACCAAGAGTTTATGCTTGATCAGTTAACTAAAAAGCTGTCCTCTGATGAATCCTTAGATAAGAAATATGTATTAGAAATGGTGAATAACATCCAACAGGTTAGTAACCATTCTTTAAAATGTGGCTATGATGCACTGGAGGCTTCATTTAGATCAGCCATGACTGGCACAGTGATAAGAAGGCATGCATGGTTGAAAGAACAGGTCTTACCGGCTCATGTTAAAGCAAAGCTGTTAGATGCTCCTATGGATGAGGCCAGTCTATTTGGTACACCTGCTCAGCAAGTAATGAAGAAAATGGAAGAGAAGGCAAAATCTGTACAAACAGTTAAAGATTTCTTACAGGTTCAGCCCCCAAGGTTTAGCAGGAACTGGCCTGCCAAAAACTGGTCCTTTCCAGATTCCTCAAAATCCCAAAGAGGCAGGAATAGACTCTCTAGAGGCAGAAATCAATCCAGAGGAGGTGCCTACAGAGGACGACAGTGGCAAGGCAATAACCGAGGCACATACACAACCACTGCCACTGCAACAGGACAATCACAGAGACTTGGCTCTGACACCGCCTACCAGGGAGCAAATAGCAGCACCTTTAGGCGGAAAGTTAACCTTATTTTCGAAAAATTGGCACTATATCACAAAAGACAAGTGGATTTTGCAAACCATAGACCAAGGCTACAGGTTCCACTTCCACACATTACCAGTAAAAAGAGGAATGCCAAGCCTACCTCCAAATCAAAAAACAGAAGCTCTAAAGCAGATAGCAGAATTAGCAAAGATGAGAGCTGTGGAAAGAGTACCAATAACAGAACAGGGAAAAGGATTCTACTCCAGACTCTTCCTAGTACCAAGAAAAGAGAAAAGTTGGAGACCTATTCTCGACCTGTCCGTCTTAAACACATACATCATTGTCCCAAAATTCAAAATGCTGACCCTACAGCAACTTCTTCCCATGCTGGGCAAGGAGTGTTGGCTGCTAACTCTAGATCTCAAGGAGGCATACCTGCACGTCCCCATACGACCAAATTGCAGAAGATACCTCAGATTTCTTGCAGGATCAGAGCATTATCAATTCTCAGCATTGCCCTTTGGCTTGTCTACTGCGCCCAGAGTATTCACAAAATGCCTGGCATCAGTAATCGCTCACTGCAGACTACAGGGAATCCAAATTTATCCATACTTGGACGACTGCCTGTTACAAGCGGACAGCAAAATCAAGCTGACAACAGATTTACAAAGGGTCATTTGCTTACTACAAGCCCTGGGATACACAGTCAATTTACAAAAGTCAAGGCTGATACCATCCCAAACAAGAACATTCTTGGGTGCGGAATTGGACACAGTAAAACAAATGGCATTCCTAACTGCAGAAAAACAAAAAGAACTCCCTCTTTACTTCTTGGCATTAACAAAGCGGAACAAACTAACAGCAAGAAAAGTACTGCAGGCCTTGGGCTTCATGGCATCATGCATAATCTTGGTTCCACTTGCCAGACTGCATATGAGAAAGCTACAGTGGTACCTAAAGAATTTATGGTCTCAACACAAGCACAGCTTAGAAACCGAAATCCCACTAATCCCATGCCTAAAACAGGAGTTCCTATGGTGGGCTCAAGCATGCCAGTCAAACCCAGGCTTGCCCTTCCACAACTTTCAAGCAAGCCAAACCATCACAACGGACGCCTCAGACCTAGGCTGGGGGGCGCACATGTTGGACAAATGCATACAAGGATTGTGGACTCAAGACCAGCTGCATCTGCACATAAACCAAAAAGAAATGCTGGCAGTAAAACTTGCAATCCAGAAATTCAGACCATTCCTCAAAGAAGGCCATTTAATGATAAGGACAGACAACACCACAGTCATGTGGTACATCAACAAACAGGGAGGCACTCATTCTTACCCCCCTATGCAGAATGACTCTGGACCTCTGGACCTCTGGAATCTGGCTCTGAGCTACAACATCCAGTTACAGGCAATATTTGTGCCGGGAAAAGAGAACACCCTAGCAGACATGTTAAGCAGAACCACCTCGGATGCTCACGAATGGATGCTACACCCGGACATCTTCAAGGCCATCACAGAGAGATAGGGAATGCCACAAATAGACCTATTCGCATCCCCACTCAATCACCAGCTCAAAAAATTCTGCACAAGGACGTACCACCCACTTACATGGAAAGTGGACTCTCTATCCTTCAGTTGGAAAGGCCTGACAGCATATGCATTCCCACCTCTTCCTTTGATGCACAAGGTGCTACTGAAAATCAAAGAGGAACGTCCAAGGATAATCCTGATAGCTCCGAATTGGCCAAGACAACACTGGTACCCATTGCTGAGGAGCATGTCTCGGGGGAGAATGTGGTCAATACCCCTGATGCCTTTGATGTTAACTCAAAACAACTACAACATCATGCATCCAAACCTAAAAACCTTGCAACTGACTGCCTGGAACATCACATAGCAGCAACTAAACCAGACCTATCCCAGAGGGTTAAAGACATTATCCTTGAAGCCCGCAGACCTTCAACAAGGAGGAACTATGCAGGAAAATGGAAAAGGTTTGTCATTTGGAGTACTGAAAGAGGAAAAGATGTGTCGAACATAGATATTGCTAACATCCTGGAGTACTTGGCAGAGCTTCTACATACAGGCCTGTCCTACTCCTCCATCAAGATACATGCATCAGCTATTTCAGCAGAATACAGCTTCGATCCACCTGTCTTTTCACATCCTCTACTCAGGCAGTTCCTCAGAGGGATCAAGAATGTAAAACCCCCTAGGAAACCACCACTACCAGCATGGGACTTGAACTTTGTGCTAGAAAAGTTGACACTCCCTCCGTTTGAACCAGCAGCAACAGCAGATCTGCAACACCTATCATGGAAAACTGCTTTCCTACTGGCAATTACTTCAGCAAGGAGGGTTTCGGAACTACAGGCCTTAATGGCAGTGCAACCCTTCCTAATCTTCCATCAAGATAGGGTGTCCATGAGAACTAATCCTACATTTATGCCTAAGGTGGTATCCAGAGTGTCTTTAAACCAGGCAATCCACCTACCTACCTTCTTTCCCAATCCACAGAACAGAGGGGAAAGACTACTGCATACCTTGGATGTACATAGGCAGTTACGCTACTACCTGGACAGAACCAAAGGTAACAGAAAAACTGACCAGCTTTTAGTAGCCTATGCAACAGGAAGGGAAGGAAAAGCAATTTCCAAACAGACCATCTCCAAATGGATAGGAAATTGCATAAGATTCTGTTACTCCTACCATGGAAAACCAATTCCACAGAACATAAGACCTCATTCTACAAGGACTACAGCCACTACCACAGCTTTCTTACGAGGAGTGGCAACCAAGGACATTATTGAGGTGGCTACTTGGACCTCCGTGCATACATTTGCCAAGCATTATAATTTACCTCTATTCTCTAGATCCCGAGCAGGGTTTGCCACTGCTGTACTGCAAGGGATCCTAACTACACCATAATTTTTCTTCCTCCACCCCTAGTTTGGCTATGGTATTCTACCCATTTGTTATGACTGCAGATGCATCCATGAAGGACATAGTACAGTTTTGTACCTACCATAAATGTAGATGTCCGAACTGGATAGCATCTGCAGTCAGGATTACCCACCCTCCTTCCCCTCTGTGGTACTCCTAGGGTATTTACCCTCCTAATAGCTAGCTGTGGGGAGTCTCTTATGGTGTATTTGTTTGTATATATGTACATACATGCTTATTTTTTGTGTTTGCCTTCTACCTTTTTTGGAAACATTGGCATTTATCCAAAATTTAGCTTTCCAAGAGGGCAACTGGCATCTGGGGCAAGAAACACTGAGGAAAATGGCGTCGGCTGATGCCTTTATACCCGAAGACCAGCAGAGATGACGTCGGGTGAAGTGCGACATCAGCTGAAGCCGGACCCAGACTTTGGAATCCGGCCGACCGAAGGGCTGCCTGACGACAGGACAACCCATTTGTTATGACTGCAGATGCTATCCAGTTCGGACATCTACATTTATGGTAGGTACAAAACTGTACTTTTGCATTAGTGTTGTGATATGTGCCATAAATAGAATATAAGACTATATATTCATTGAGGCACATTTTTCCAAATTGCATTTAGTTCATTTCTAAGCAGTGGCGGCAAGGATGCCACCATTTCCTAAGCAGTGCAGTAGCAGAAACGATCAGTGCAGCAAGATAGTTAAACAAAACAAAAATAAATGTAACAGTCAGTTCCGGTTTATAAATGCTGATTTGTTAGGGCAAAGCAGGCTTAGATTCTACACGTTTTTAGAATATTGCAGTTGTAGAGGAAGCACTTACTTGAACTTCAGGTAAAGTCTAATACCATATCCTTGCTAGCTGTAGATCCCTGTTTGTCATCCATGATAGCAGTACCATGTACATGAATGTACTGGTGTCCCTCACAGTTCAGCCCAACACCATATTCATGGCTGAGTTTTAACTTTCAAACCGTAAACTGGAGTACATACATAGCCACTAACACACAAGCTCAAAATTTCTTGGAATCTGTCAAGGCAGGCACCCTGGAACAGCTAGTCTGCACACCTGCTAGGGGTGCAGATGTCATGGATCTGCTATATAGAAATATGAGGCAACGTCCACTCACCAGACTGAACAAGGATAACATTACAGTTAGTTGTATGTCGGGTGCCAGGATCCACCACATAACGCATGCACTCAAGTCACTCCACAACAGGTACCAATATGACTGTCATTATCCATGCTGGAGTAAATGACTTGAGACATACCTCCGTGAAGTACATGAAAAGAGACATGGAAGAGCTCTCTGATCATGTAGCCCAGGCAGGTATGACCCTAGTCTTAAGTAGCATCCTGCCATCACCCAGAATGTTACCACAGTATAAGGACAAAATGATTGACTTCAACAAATGGGTAAGTTTCTGTTATTCAAAGGGGATCCAGTATCTGTCTGCCTGGGATAACATGATCGACAAACCACGATGCTTTGCAAGAGATGGTTTTCACCTGTCACCCCTGGGATTCAGGTTACTGGCTAAGGCTCTTGCCACCCCTATAGTTCCTTTTTTAGGCAAGGTTCAAAGGACAAAACTGCCACCATAATGGGTACAAGCAAGCAAAATCTGAAGGTAATGCTACTCAATGCTAGAAGTCTAAACCTCAAGATGCAGTCCCTCGAGGCTCTCCTAAAAATGGAGAACATTGATATCTGTGCAGTAACGGAGACCTGATTCAAAGCTCCAGAGAGCACCCCTGCAATACCAGGCTACAACTCATACCACACTTTTCGGCCACCAAACCAGGACAGAAACACTAAAGGTGGAGGAGTGTCCATATTCACCAAGGATATTCACACCTCCAGGCTGGTTGCCCAACACAATGCATCTGAAATTCTCCAGGTGCAACTAACACTAGGTAAGACTGCAATACAAATTGTAGCTTGCTACAGATCCCCCACTAGTGCCCAAGATTCTCACTTCACCTTTCTAAATATACTGGAAAATATTAAGATACAACCAAACACTCTAATACTGGGTAATTTCAACTACCCTTCCATTAACTGGGGAAACTACTCCTGTAACACCTTTGCTCAGTGGTTCTTGGAATTCATAAATTCCAACGCCCTAGAGCAAATAATTCATAGTCCCACCAGGGGTACCACTATTCTAGACCTGGTCATTACCAACATGGGAGATTGATGCTCCTCACCAGTTGCCATCCCTTCATTGGCCAGATCAGACCATAAGCTAATCACCCTTGACATGCACATCCCACCCCCCCTTTAAGGAAATCTCTGTAAAAAACTTCTCCAAAGCCATCTTCACGCTTCTCAAGTCAGAAGTAACAAACTTCATGACACTCATGCAGATGGGAACTGGAAGTTCAACTGCTGAATCCTACACTTAGGTGCTGTATGAGCATATTCACTCGTGCATGGATAAAGTCATCCCAAATAGAACCAAGATGCTGTCCTCTTTTAAAAAAGAAAGGGAAGCCAATCTGGTTTTCCCCTGCCATAAACAAGCTGTACAACAGAGGGAAAAGATTGTTGCAGAAAAGGGGAAGAACCCAGGATTCAAAGAACACCCTCACCAGCCTTGATACAAAGCTGAGATCCCTCATAAAATCTTCCAAAGCTAGTTACGAAAACAAAATTGCCAAAGATTCCAAAGACAACCACAAGGCATTCTATAGCTATGTCAAGAATCTAAATGGCAATACTCAGATCTGCTCTGAGCTACAGCAGAATGGCACTAGATATACTGATCCCAAGGATATTGCCAGTATCCTGGCAGATTCAGTACCAACTTCACCCACCTCTCACCCCCTAAAGGACCCATCACAATACTGAAAGAATGCTAAATTCCGGTAATCACGGCCACTCAGGTAAAAAATGCACTCTGCAAAACCAAGCATACAGCATCCATGAGGACCAGATGACATCCCGGACTGTGTACTGCATGAACTACAAAATGAACTGGCACCTCACCTGTGTGTCATGTTTAATCATTGCCTCCCCTCGGGCTTCATGCCCACAGAGTGGCACACAGTTAGTCATTCCACTCCACAAGGGGGGATCCACTCTGGATTCTGGGAACTACCGTCCTGTCAGTCTGACGAGCCTGATCTGCAAGGCCATGAAACTTATCATGGAACTCGTAAACAGACATTGGCAAACTTCAAACACTGGGTACCACCCAGTTTGGGTTCATGAAGGGACGATCTTGCCTCCTCAACCTGACCGACTTCTTTGAATCTCCAGAGCCGTGGAAGAGGATATAGGTTCATAGGTTCATAGGTTTATACTAGGCTATCTGCCCTAAGGCATTTATAAGCCTAGCCCAAATTTTTGTGGCTTACGCCACCCCTTATATGAAAAAATACTGTGCCCATTAGTTTGTTGTGCCTCTGTCCAGCAGTGACACAGAGATGATTCCCGGGGTAAACCTACGATCTCCCATCCACAGGTCTAGATTTCTCTTGAACAGAGTCAGCGAGGTGCTCTGCCTCACATGGACCGGGATTCTATTCCACAGCATAGGGAGTCTCTGAGTGATAAATCTATCCCTCCAGCACGTCCTATTTATATTCGTGCTAAGGTTTAAGTCGCTTGCTCTAGTGGTTTTGGTGGATTTGGATTTTTTGAGGTGGAGCATGTCCATTAATTCCAGGTTGGACATGGCCTTATATGTCAGGCACATGTCACCTCTGAGCAGACGGTATGCGACTGAATAGAGCTGGAGTTTCTTCAATCTGGCAGCATATGACAGATTTTGGAGTCCCTTTATCCTTTTGGTGAGGAACTTTTGGGTCTCTCCAATTGCTGCAGATGTCGGGTGAGATACATCCCGAATGGGGCATTGTACTCGATCATTGGTCTGATAAGTGAAGAGTACAGGAACAATGACCTCACTAGATCTGGATGTGAATCCCTTCATGATCAGGTGGGCAATGTAGAAGGTCTTTCTAACCACTTTAGCAACGTGAGTGTCAAAAGAAAGGCCACTGTCAACCTGGGTCCCCAGGTCCCTGATAACCTCTTCTGTGCTTAGTGGATTGCCACCTATATGGTAGCTTGGGGTTACCTTGTTTTTCCCAAAGGGTATGACTATACATTTTTTGGCGTTTAACTTCAGGCCATGGCTCTGGCACCAGCTATCTGTTTCCGTGAGTCCCTTCTGAAGGATATCCGTGTCCGATGCACTTTCCACTATGGCGCCCAGTTTGCAGTCGCCTGCAAACTTTGTCAGCCAAAGTCCTCCCATGTTGGCCTGTACTTCTGAGAAGTAGATGCCAAACAATAGGGGCCAAGGACCGAGCCCTGTGGGACACCACTTGTGACCGGCTTGGAGTCTGACATAGCGCCAGAAACTCTAACCCTGTGGGTTCTGTCCTTAAGCCAGTTTGCAACCCATCTTGTGACATATGGGTTTACATTTAAGCTGGTAAGTTTTTCTACAATACACGAGTGGGGTATTGTGTCGAAAGCCTTTGCAAGGTCAAGGTAGGCTGTATGGACTGCCTTTCCCTCATCAATGGCCTTGGTGACTGTTTCGAAGAAGTCAACCAAGTTCAAAAGGCATGATCTTCCCTTGACAAAGCCAAACTGGGTCGGGTCCAATGTCTGCAAGTCCCTATATCTTTGTTTATGAGCTCAATTATGATCCTCTCCATAGCTTTGCAGACTAGACTTGTTAAGCTTATGGGGCGGTAATTACCAGGGTCCGAGGCGCCGCCTTTGTGGAGTGGGACCACAGTTGCTGCACGCCACTCCTTGGGCACGTGATCCTGTGGTAAGGCTGAGATTAAACAGCTGCCTTATGTGCGGGTTTAATTCCTCATTTAGCTCATGTAGCACACAGCCGGGGACACCATCCGTCCCATTGATGCTGTGTTTTTAGCTTTAGAGAGAGCAGCTTTCACCTGCGCATTTGAGATGTCCGGGAGGCTACACTGCTGGGATAGTTATCTCTCCTTTAGGGGAGAGGGGTGAAGTTTGCACTGAACCTGTCTGCCAGTATGTTGGCAATGTCTGTGGGTTCAGTGATTTTTGTATCATTTTGGACTAATTCTGAGCATATCTGGGAGTTTCCACCCAGGTTCCTAACATAGCTGAAAAGGTCTTATGATTGTCCTTTGAATCCATGGCAATTTTTCTCTCAAAATTGGCCTTAGTTGATTTTGAGTGCTCATATTTTTTACTAATAATGATCAGGGGTGACTTCCCTTTTATGGATTTTGTTCTATCATGTAATAGCTTTCTCCTCTTATTGTAAAGTTTGTTAATGGCTGGGGTCCACCAGACTGGACGCTTGCCCTTTGTGGAAAGAGTCTTGGTTTTATTTGGGATTGCCTGATCCATGCAGTCCTGGAGGTGTTCATAGAAGGCATTTGTAAGGGCTTCCGCAGCTTGGGTTGTGGTTTCCACTAGCTCAGGGGCCTTGAAGGATACCACACCAGTCTTGAGTAGTGTGAAGTTTGCTTTAGAGAAGTTCTTCACTATGGTCTTTTTGTTTGGGGTGGGGGCGGATGTGGATTTCCAGTGAGATTAGTTTATGATCAGATCTCACCAATGAGGGATATACTTCCGTGTGGAGCATTTTGTCCCCATGTTTGTGACAATGAGATCTAGTATATTTTCTCCTCTCGTGGGAACAGTGACTAGCTGTTCCATGGCATTTGAATTTATGAACTCCAGGAACCGTTGGGCTAGAAAGTTAGGGCTTGAGTAATGTTCCCAGTCTATATTCGGTAGTTGAAGTCACCCAATATGATGGTGTTTGGAGATACATTTATACCCTCCAGTGTCTTCAGGAAGGCTGTGTGGGGTTCCTGAGTTTGAGAGGGTGGCCTGTAGCATGCTACGATTTGTAGAGCAGTTTTGCCTATGGTTAGTTGCACCTGGATGGTTTCTGAAGCTTCGTGCGTTGCCACCAACCTGGAGGTGTGGGTATCCTTTATGAATATGGATACACCCTCCTTTTGTGGTGTGGTCCGGTTTTGGGGCCGGAACGCATGATATGAGGTAAAACCTAATAGTGCCGGGGTGCTCTCAGGAGCCTTGAACCAGGTTTCAGTTACAGCACAGACATATATGTTCTCCATACTGAGAAGGGCCTCGAGTGCGTGCATTTTGAGATTTAGACTTCTGGCATTGAGCAGCATTACCCTCAGTTTCTTCCCATTTTTGTTTTCTAGGGTGGTAGGTTAAGAATTTGAGCCTTGCCTAAAAAAGGCACTATGGGGGTGGCAAGAGCCTTAGCCAATATCCGGAATCCCAGGGGTGACAGGTGCAAGCCGTCCCTCAAGCAGCGTGGCTTGTCAAGCATGTCATCCCAGGCAGACAGACACTGGATCCCCTTTGAATGACACCAGACATTAAGCCAATTGTTAAAGCTGATCATCTTGTCTCTATATTGTGGCATCATTCTTGGTGAAGGAAGGATACTGCTCAGGGTTAGGGTCATACCTGCCTGGGCTACATAATCAGAGAGCTCCTCTGTCTCTTCATGTAGTCCAGGGAGGCACGTCTCAGGTCGTTCACACCAGCATGGACAATGACTGTGTCATATTTGTACTTGCCGTGGAGTGACCCGAGTGCTTGTGTTATGTGGCGGATTCTAGCGCCCGATAGGCAGCTTACTTTGACCCTCTCCTTGTTCAGCCTGGTGAGTGGGACGTCAGTGTGTCTGACTATGGAGTCACCTATGACAAGTATGTTTGGTGTTGTATTTGGCCTTAAGGGCTGTGACTGCTTTGCACACTGCTTTTGTGGTTCATGTGTTGCTTGTGGGGTGTCTTGAGGTAGCAGTTGTTTGGGTGTCTGCTTTGGAGGCCTCTGCTGTTTAGGTAAATTTTATTCAGAGCCTCCGAGTATGTCTTTGTGTGTTTATGTGTTTGATTCAGTGGAGTGGTAGCATTATGTGAGGCTGGTTTTTGGTGTGTGTAGTTGCCTTCTCCTCCTGTCTGGTCTTGCCAGTCCTGAGTTGAGAGAGCTCAGCCTCCAGTTTGGCTAAATAGCTGCATCTCTCGCAAGTATTTGTGTTATGTGGGAGGAGGAGAGGGTTGTCTGTGTACATGAGGCAGTTATAACATTGCCTCAAGATTCCCAGATTCACAAGCTGGACCGGAGAGGAGATTGACAACTGACCTTTGGACATGCTAGAATAATATTGGGAAATCCTTAATTGAAAACAAGGGCCAGTGGGGAGTGAGGGTGTAGTGCTTTTAATTTTTAGTGCTGACTTATATAATTGCTTTAGTGATCAAGTGCCAGGTAACTTGAGTGCAATGTGTTACAAGTAACTAAATGCAAAACGACAAACAGTAACTTTCTTTCAAGTGAAACAAGGAAATAAGTACAGTAAGCAATGCAGATATCACTAGTGATCCACAGAAGCGCTGAGAAGTTGCATATTAGGTGGAATTAGCTTCCAGGAAATAACAAGCAAACAAACAACAAGCATATAAACAAAGCTAGATTCAGCAGGCCTGGATCTAGTCTATGCTAGAGCAAACAAGGTATACCAATTTCAGTAAGATACAGTTCAAATATTCAGGCACTATAAACCTTTAACCAGAAATTCCCAGCTCAGAAGGGCAGAGTCCAGCCTCTTCTCCCACAAGAGTGCAGACCACGAACCTTCTTAATGTAAAATAACTGGCCTGAAGCCCAAGTGCCTAAACCAGAACAAATACACTTGGACACTGGGCTCTCAATCAGCAGTTCCCAACTTAGAAGGATGAAAGCTACCTGTCCTGCCACCACAGTGCTTGCCACAAACCTTCCTAATGTAAAACAACTGGTCTGAAGCCCAAGTGCTTAATCCAAAAGACTTAGAATGATAGCTACACTTTAATCAAGTTACAACCAAGCAGTAATAAATACCATTGAATAATTTAGAGAATGTCTGGATTAGTGCTCAAGTTACACAAACAAAGCTAGATCCAGCAGGCCCGAATCCAGTCTATGCCACAGCAAACAAGGCGCACCAACTTCAGTAAGAAACAGTTCAGATATGCATGCACTATAAGCCTTTAACCAGAAATTCCCAGCTCAGAAGGGCAGAGTCCAGCCTCTCCTCCCACAAGAGTGCAGACCACGAACCCTCTTAATGTAAAATAACTGGCTTGAAAGCCCAAGTGCTTAAACCAGAATTAATACACTTTTAGAATAACAGACACTGAGCCCTCAATCAGCAGTTCTCAACCTAGAAGGATGTAAGCTACCTGTTCTGCCACAACAGTGCAGACCACAAACCCTCTCAGTGCAAAACAACTAACTGGTCCGAAGCCCAAGTGTTAAAACCAAAAGGCTTAGAATGAGTTACACCAAGCAGTAATAAATACAATTGAGTATTTTTTAAGATGATGCAAAAGTAAAATGAAGTAGGTAGAAACACAAGTACAGTAAAAGCAGATGAAATTTTTTATTTTTTTTTATCTGAACAAGTGCTGAGATCAAAGAAACAGATTTGAGTGCTGAAACTAGAAAACTGGCTAGTTATAAGGAAAAAAAACAAGCTAGAAGGCTTCCCTCAAACACAGAAGGGCTTGGGGGCTCAGAAGCCTACAAATAGTCTATACCACTTAACAAGAAAGGCAGGAAATAAGCTTAATTTTTTTTTCCATTTCCCAGATGCTCTCTTTGTACACAGTAGGAGTGCCTGAAATCAGAATATGATCTCACTGCACTCAGTTGAGTGAGCAAATGAGATGGGCCCAGAGGCAGGCTGAGGGGCGGGCAGTTTCAATGCCACTAAGATTAACACCAAAACAAAAACAGGGATGGTGGGTGGGAATAACTGAAGAGCAGAATAACTTCAGTTAAATATTCCTTCAACACTCCTTCAACACAGTTTAAATCAAATTAAATACTGTATTTTTTTTAAAAAGTGCAGATAAAGGTACTTAAATTCTCTTATACGTCCAGTTGAATATAACCAAGTTCTTAGCTGGCCAAAGCTGAGGTTTAAAAGCAGAAAATATTTCACAATGCACCAGTTAAATATGCAAGGACAGGAAATCAAAGAATGTGGCTACCCCCACACCTGTAATTACTAGCAAATAACAAAATTCAGCCAACACTAGCTTCAGTTCAAGTTACTGAAGAGCAGAATAACTTCAATTAAATATTCCTTCAACACTCCTTCAACACAGTTTAAATCAAATTAAATACTGTATTTTTTTTTTAAAAAGTGCAGATAAAGGTACTTAAATTCTCTTATACGTCCAGTTGAATATAACCAAGTTCTTAGCTGGCCAAAGCTGAGGTTTAAAAGCAGAAACTATTTCACAATGCACCAGTTAAATATGCAAGGACAGGAAATCAAAGAATGTGGCTACCCCCACACCTGTAATTACTAGCAAATAACAAAATTCAGCCAACACTAGCTTCAGTTCAAGTTACTGAAGAGCAGAATAACTTCAGATGTTAAGTTGTCTATCTCGCCTTCATTCTTGCTGGATGGGTTCGGAGCCGATCCTCGGCTCCGACTCGGCCACTCTAAAAGCTCGAGAGTTGGTTCCGCCGGCTCGAGGCTCCCCTTATATCCCACAATGCTAGGTGTGAGTTACCTCAGATCTCGTTTGCCGCTACAGCGATCGAGGTGTTTCTACCGGCTTCTTGGTGAGTTATTGTAGAGTAAGATTTAGTCTTCCTAAACCCCTTTAGTCTAATTTTTATGGTTGTTTCCCTTAGTTTAGTGAAATTTGTCACCTTTTCTCTTCTATTATCCCCTTTTTTTCCACAAGAACTTATAAGTTCTTCCCTCGGGCCTTTGGGCCTTTTTCCATCCCCTAGTGGTGTGTGTGTGTGGGATTTTTCTCAGGAGTTAAAACTTTGATAGTGAGTTTAATTTTTTGAGTTTAAACTTGTATGAGGTGTAATCAGTGTGTTTGACTGTGTGTGTGTGGTTACACTTCCTGCTATAATGTCTAAAGACTCAAAGGTCTCAGGCTTCAAGAAGTGTGACTCGTGCTGTCAGAAAATGTCTCTGACAGACGGTCACACTTCTTGTGTCTACTGCCTGGGACCTTTGCAGGACTCTTGCGCTGTATGCCACGGCTTCAGCCCCAGAGTCCTGCAGGAAAGAAAAAACAAACTTATTTTGAGAGGTTTACTTAAGCCTGAGGGTTCCCTTACTGTACCTTCGGGAAAACCCTCCAAGGCTTCTAGGTCCTCGGCCCCAGCTTCTGAGCCGAGGCCTAAGGCTTCGAAACCTCCGTCTACATCTGCTCCGGCTGGAGCCGATGAGTCTCAGACTGCAGTTTCTGTGGGTTCCTCGGCCCGCTGGAGCCGAGGTATTGAATTCCTGTGTCGGTTCCGACCAGACCTTCGAACCGACATCTAGAAAGAGGTCCAGGTCACCGTCCCTTGGCTCCGCATCGGCTCCAGCATCTCCCTTGCTGTCTGAACGGAGCCATAGATCTCACTCCTCTAGGTCATCGAGGCTTTCGGACCATGACCTTCAGAGGGTAGTGAGTCGACTTCTTAAGTCTGAGGCACTGGCCCAAATGCTTCAGAGCCCGACTCATCAGTCGATGCCTGACCCTGTCCCTCATTATATTCCTCCTCCAACTCCGTTGAGCTCAGAGCCGGGGCGTTTCGGAACCGAGACTGTGGTAGCGTCAGAGCCGATACAAATGTCTTCGGCTCCATCGTCGGCTCCGATTTCTTCCTTAGAAGAATCTTGGCGCCGGACTTCGTCGGCTCCGAGGGTGAGTGACATCGACCCTTGTCCGACCCGCTCCCTCTCGGAGCTTCGGGCGCTAGTGAGTTCGGCTCCGACATCGGCCTCGAGCCATCACTGTCTGTGCTGAGGGAGGTTCTCAGCTTCGGAGCGGGACCTCTGGCTCTGCCTGACAGGGGTGCTCGAGGTCATGCGGAGTGTGTTGGAACCTGGTTCAACTCCACAGTCGGCTCCGCCCCTCCCTCTTCGGTGCCTCAGGTCAAGTCGACTCACTCCCTCATCCCAGATCGCAGAGAGCCAGCTCCTCAGGAATCCCCTGTGGGGATCTCATCCTCTTCGAGGCCTCTCCTGAATTGGCAGAAGAGCCCCTCGAAGAGAAAGTGTAAGAGGAAACACATAGACTCACCTGAGTCCGTCACCTCTGACACAGATTTAGAGGATTCGAGGGTTCCCCGTTCCCCTTCTGAAGATGTCTCATTTGCAGACATTCTAGAAATCCTCAAGCAGAGGGAAATTGGCCAGCCCTCAACCCTTCGGAGGATGAATCTGTGTACCTTGAGGCGTTTGGCTCTCGCCCTTCCACCTCCTGGGTGTCTCCCCTTTGACCCCTCATGCAGGTGGTAGCAAAAAAGGCATGGACGGCTCCTGACTCAGTGGACCCCACTCCCAGGAGACCCTCAAAATTTATCACGGCACCAGCAGATAAGCAATTTTGACCAAGGGAGTTTCTGTGGATGCTATGGTGGTTGCTGCCACTAAGAAGGAACTAGCTGATCCTTCAGTGCCTGTCCATCCACCTAACAAGGAATCTAGGTCTATGGACAGGTACGGGAAGCGGATGTTTTCATCAGCGACCTTTGCAATGCATTCGCTGAACTACCTATGCCATTTTACTCGTCTTCAAAGAGACTTGATCAAAGAAGCGAGTGACATGTTGAAGGATCCTACAGCTGCGGGTTTTCAGGACAAGATGAACACTCAGCTGGCTACCCTAACTCCATAGCTAACTCCTCCATGCCTCCTTTCCTATGCGGCTGATGGAGCGAGCAGGGCAAAGAGGGACAGGTGTCGCCACGCAGGCATGCCTGCATGCGGCTATGCAACTTGCGGACACCTTTAAAACGCCTTTCACTAATTCCCCGTTTGATGGATCATCTCTTTTTGGTCCTCAAGTGAAAGAAACCTTGACTAGGTGCGAGACGGATGGCAAGACTCTTTCTGCCGTCGGAGTCCGTTTTTCTACTCCTTCTAGGCCTTACCCCAAAGGCCAGAAAAGTGGGAAAATGTGGTTCATAAGCAATCTCAAGGGACTTCACCTGACGCACAGAGTCGGTTCCCCGCCAGAGGCAGAGGGGGGAACAACAATGGTAGACGTCGCCCTAGAGGCAGGGGGGGTCCGCAGAACCAGGGCAGTCGAGAAGCCTTCTCTGATAAGCCCTTTCAGCATCCCTGAGGTGTTGCCCGACTGCCCACCTTCGGAGGCAGTCGGGGGAAGATTGTCACTGTACCCAGAAGCCTGGCTATCCCTAACTCAAGACAAATGGGTACAGTCCATCATTTCCTTCAACACTCCTTCAACACAGTTTAAATCAAATTAAATACTGTATTTTTTTTAAAAAAAGTGCAGATAAAGGTACTTAAATTCTCTTATACGTCCAGTTGAATATAACCAAGTTCTTAGCTGGCCAAAACTGAGGTTTAAAAGCAGAAAATATTTCACAATGCACCAGTTAAATATGCAAGGACAGGAAATCAAAGAATGTGGCTACCCCCACACCTGTAATTACTAGCAAATAACAAAATTCAGCCAACACTAGCTTCAGTTCAAGTTACTGAAGAGCAGAATAACTTCAATTAAATATTCCTTCAACACTCCTTCAACACAGTTTAAATCAAATTAAATACTGTATTTTTTTTTTAAAAAGTGCAGATAAAAGGTACTTAAATTCTCTTATACGTCCAGTTGAATATAACCAAGTTCTTAGCTGGCCAAAGCTGAGGTTTAAAAGCAGAAAATATTTCACAATGCACCAGTTAAATATGCAAGGACAGGAAATCAAAGAATGTGGCTACCCCCACACCTGTAATTACTAGCAAATAACAAAATTCAGCCAACACTAGCTTCAGTTCTACTGAAGAGCAGAATAACTTCAGTTAAATATTCCTTCAACACTCCTTCAACACAGTTTAAATCAAATTAAATACTGTATTTTTTTTTTTAAAAAGTGCAGATAAAGGTACTTAAATTCTCTTATACGTCCAGTTGAATATAACCAAGTTCTTAGCTGGCCAAAGCTGAGGTTTAAAAGCAGAAAATATTTCACAATGCACCAGTTAAATATGCAAGGACAGGAAATCAAAGAATGTGGCTACCCCACACCTGTAATTACTAGCAAATAACAAAATTCAGCCAACACTAGCTTCAGTTCAAGTTACTGAAGAGCAGAATAACTTCAGTTAAATATTCCTTCAACACTCCTTCAACACAGTTTAAATCAAATTAAATACTGTATTTTTTTTAAAAAGTGCAGATAAAGGTACTTAAATTCTCTTATACGTCCAGTTGAATATAACCAAGTTCTTAGCTGGCCAAAGCTGAGGTTTAAAAGCAGAAACTATTTCACAATGCACCAGTTAAATATGCAAGGACAGGAAATCAAAGAATGTGGCTACCCCCACACCTGTAATTACTAGCAAATAACAAAATTCAGCCAACACTAGCTTCAGTTCAAGTTACTGAAGAGCAGAATAACTTCAGATGTTAAGTTGTCTATCTCGCCTTCATTCTTGCTGGATGGGTTCGAGCCGATCCTCGGCTCACTGCCACTCTAAAAGCTCGAGTTGGTTCCACCGCTCGAGGCTCCCCTTATATCCCACAATGCTAGGTGTGAGTTACCTCAGATCTCGTTTGCCGCTACAGCGATCGAGGTGTTTCTACCGGCTTCTTGGTGAGTTATTGTAGAGTAAGATTTAGTCTTCCTAAACCCCTTTAGTCTAATTTTTATGGTTGTTTCCCTTAGTTTAGTGAAATTTGTCACCTTTTCTCTTCTATTATCCCCTTTTTTTCCACAAGAACTTATAAGTTCTTCCCTCGGGCCTTTGGGCCTTTTTCCATCCCCTAGTGGTGTGTGTGTGTGGGATTTTTCTCAGGAGTTAAAACTTTGATAGTGAGTTTAATTTTTTGAGTTTAAACTTGTATGAGGTGTAATCAGTGTGTTTGACTGTGTGTGTGTGGTTACACTTCCTGCTATAATGTCTAAAGACTCAAAGGTCTCAGGCTTCAAGAAGTGTGACTCGTGCTGTCATAAAATGTCTCTGACAGACGGTCACACTTCTTGTGTCTACTGCCTGGGACCTGCAGGACTCTTGCGCTGTATGCCACGGCTTCAGCCCCAGAGTCCTGCAGGAAAGAAAAAACAAACTTATTTTGAGAGGTTTACTTAAGCCTGAGGGTTCCCTTACTGTACCTTCGGGAAAACCCTCCAAGGCTTCTAGGTCCTCGGCCCCAGCTTCTGAGCCGAGGCCTAAGGCTTCGAAACCTCCGTCTACATCTGCTCCGGCTGGAGCCGATGAGTCTCAGACTGCAGTTTCTGTGGGTTCCTCGGCTCCGGCTGAAGCCGAGGTATTGGAAATTCCTGTGTCGGTTCCGACCAGACCTTCGGAACCGACATCTAGAAAGAGGTCCAGGTCACCGTCCCTTGGCTCCGTTAATTCGGCTCCAGCATCTCCCTTGCTGTCTGAACGGAGCCATAGATCTCACTCCTCTAGGTCATCGAGGCTTTCGGACCATGACCTTCAGAGGGTAGTGAGTCGACTTCTTAAGTCCGAGGCACTGGCCCAAATGCTTCAGAGCCCGACTCATCAGTCGATGCCTGACCCTGTCCCTCATTATGTTCCTCCTCCAACTCCGTTGAGCTCAGAGCCGGGGCGTTTCGGAACCGAGACTGTGGTAGCGTCAGAGCCGATACAAATGTCTTCGGCTCCATCGCCTCCGATTTCTTCCTTTGAAGAACCTTGGCGCCGGACTTCCTCGGCTCCGAGGGGTGAGTGGCATCGGACCCTTGTCCGACCCCGCTCTCCCTCTCGGAGCTTCGGCGCTGGTGAGTTCGGCTCCGACATCGGCCTCGGAGCCATCACTGTCTGTGCCGAGGGAGGTTCTCAGCTTCTCGGAGCGGGGACCTCTGGCTCTGCCTGACAGGGGTGCGTTCGAGGTCATGCGGAGTGTGTTGGAACCTGGTTCAACTCCACAGTCGGCTCCGTCCGCCCCTCCCTCTTCGGTGCCTCAGGTCAAGTCGACTCACTCCCTCATCCCAGATCGCAGAGAGCCAGCTCCTCAGGAATCCCCTGTGGGGATCTCATCCTCTTCCGAGGCCTCTCCTGAATTGGCAGAAGAGCCCCCTCGGAAGAGAAAGTGTAAGAGGAAACACATAGACTCACCTGAGTCCGTCACCTCTGACACAGATTTAGAGGATTCGAGGGTTCCCCGTTCCCCTTCTGAAGATGTCTCATTTGCAGACATTCTAGAAATCCTCAAGCAGAGGGGAAATTGGCCAGCCCTCAACCCTTCGGAGGATGAATCTGTGTACCTTGAGGCGTTTGGCTCTCGCCCTTCCACCTCCTGGGTGTCTCCCTTTGACCCCTCATGCAGGTGGTAGCAAAAAAGGCATGGACGGCTCCTGACTCAGTGGACCCCACTCCCAGGAGACCCTCGAAATTTATCACGGCACCAGCAGATAAGCAATTTTTGACCAAGGGAGTTTCTGTGGATGCTATGGTGGTTGCTGCTGCCACTAAGAAGGAACTAGCTGATCCTTCAGTGCCTGTCCATCCACCTAACAAGGAATCTAGGTCTATGGACAGGTACGGGAAGCGGATGTTTTCATCAGCGACCTTTGCAATGCATTCGCTGAACTACCTATGCCATTTTACTCGTCTTCAAAGAGACTTGATCAAAGAAGCGAGTGACATGTTGAAGGATCCTACAGCTGCGGGTTTTCAGGACAAGATGAACACTCAGCTGGCTACCCTTAACTCCATAGCTAACTCCTCCATGCGCCTCCTTTCCTATGCGGCTGATGGAGCGAGCAGGGCCGCAGGGACAGGTGTCGCCTTACGCAGGCATGCCTGCATGCGGCTATGCAACTTTGCGGACACCTTTAAAACGTCTTTCACTAATTCCCCGTTTGATGGATCATCTCTTTTTGGTCCTCAAGTGAAAGAAACCTTGACTAGGTGCGAGACGGATGGCAAGACTCTTTCTGCCGTCGGAGTCCCTTTTTCTACTCCTTCTAGGCCTTACCCCAAAGGCCAGAAAAGTGGGAAAATGTGGTTCCGCAAGCAATCTCAAGGGACTTCACCTGACGCACACAGTCGGTTCCCCGCCAGAGGCAGAGGGGGGAACAACAATGGTAGACGTCGCCCTAGAGGCAGGGGGGGTCCGCAGAACCAGGGCAGTCGAGAAGCCTTCTCTGATAAGCCCTTTCAGCATCCCTGAGGTGTTGCCCGACTGCCCACCTTCGGAGGCAGTCGGGGGAAGATTGTCACTGTACCCAGAAGCCTGGCTATCCCTGACTCAAGACAAATGGGTACAGTCCATCATTTCCGAAGGCTATGCCATTCCCTTCGTTCGCATTCCAAACCAATCAAAAAAATCCCTTCCAGATGTTCCACCCGCTCAAAGGGATCTTGCAGCTTTGGAAATTTCAAAGCTGCTTGCAATAAGAGCAATTCAGCCAGTTCCAGCAGACCAGCAAGGATCCGGAATCTACTCCAGGTTCTTTTTAGTTCCAAAGAAAACAGGGGACTGGAGACCAATTTTGGATCTCAGTATCTTGAACAAGTCGGTCAAGAAAACAAGATTTCGGATGGTCACGCTGCAGTCCATCCTTCCCCTATTGGGAAAGGGAAACTGGATGTGCTCTATAGACCTTCAGGATGCGTACTATCACATAAAAGTGAACAGACGCTCCAGAAGATTCCTCCGCTTCAGGCTGGGAACCAGTCATTTTCAATTCAGGGCCCTGCCCTTTGGTCTCACCACTGCCCCCCGGGTGTTCACCAAATGCATGGCAGTGGTAGCTTCTCACCGGAGACGTCAAGGATTCCAGGTGTTTCCATATTTGGACGACTGGCTCCTCACAGCTCCCACCAAGCATCTTCTTCTGTTGGCCAGGGACTACACCTTCGTGATTTGTCAAAAATTAGGCATTTCAATAAATTGCGAAAAGTCTGTTTTGTCGCCTTGTCGTACTATTACCTTCATAGGCGCAAATCTAGATACAGTCAACATGTCTGCCAGACTAACAGATCAGAGAATAACAGACATACACAAACTGGTCTCGCTCCTCTTCAGCAGCAACAGAATCAAAGCCAGGTTAGTTCTGAAAGTGTTGGGGATTATGGCGGCTGCCATACCTCTGCTTCCACTAGCCAGATTCCACATGAGAATCCTTCAATGGATGCTCTTCACACAATGGTCATACCAGCAACTTCCGATGTCCCACACCATCATGATTACGCAAACATGCAGAAATCATCTTCTGTGGTGGATGTCTTCCCCTCAGCTCTTATTGGGAAGACCCTTTGTCCCTTCCCCTCCGGTTGCTACTCTGACAACGGACGCCTCCCTGATCGGGTGGGGGGGGCATTATCAGGGCAGAACTGTCCAGGGCACATGGCAACCAGACGAATGCCACTTGCACATAAATGTTCTAGAGATGAGAGCAGTGCTTTTAGCGTTGCAAGCCCTTCAAGACTCTCTTCCCTTGGGAACGATAGCAATCCAGACGGACAATATGTCTGTAGTGTGGTATATCAGCAAACAAGGCGGAACCAGGTCCTACCCCCTGTGTCGAGAAGCACTCAGACTGTGGCAATGGGCGATTTCTTCTCAGCGGTTTCTGATAGCAACGCATCCCGGAAGTCCAATCAAATCAAGGACAAGTTGAGCAGAGCTATCCTCATGCCTCACGAGTGGTCTCTGAAAGACTCTGTTGTGAGAGAAATTTTTCTCAAGTGGGGTCAGCCTTGCTGCGACCTTTTGCTACTCCCCAAAACAGCAAGTGCAGAGATTATTTCACCCTATTCCCTTTACCAGGCCAGCCCAGCAGAGACGCTCTAGTCCAAGTTTGGCCCCAGGGACTTCTGTATGCATTTCCTCCCTTCCCACTAATCTCTCAAGTGATACAGAAAGCTATCGCTCAGAAGGCCTCGTTGATCCTCATTGCTCCTTACTGGCCTCGACAGGTTTGGTTCCCCTTTCTACATCATTTTCTGTTGGAGCGACCTTGGCATCTGGACCTAGTTCCAGATCTTTTGATCCATCAGTCGGGTCAGTTTCATCGCTCCTTTCCCTCTCTGAACCTCACTGCTTGGTTCCTCCAATTCCAACCTTAGCCAGGCTTCCTCAGATATCTCACTCTGTTCGAGATATTTTGATAGCTTCCCATAAATCTTCCACCCGAAAGATTTATTTGAGTAAGTGGAAACGCTTTCACTATTGGGCTCAAGGAAGGGACATAGATCCTTTCACTGCTTCCATCCAAATGGTCCTTGATTTTCTAGCTGAACTCTTCCATGCAGGTTCATCTCCTTCTACTCTTAAAGTTCAATTGGCAGCTATTTCTAACTTTCATGTGGGTATTTCAGATTCTGCCATAATGTCCCACAAGCTTTGCAAAGCCTTTTTGAAGGGAGTTTTTCTACTCAGACCTCCTATAAGAAATCCTCCTCCTCCTTGGGACCTAAATTTAGTTCTTAGTTCTTTGATTCTTTCCCCTTTCGAACCTGCAGCCTCCTGTTCTTTAAAATTGCTATCATGGAAGACACTCTTTCTGGTAGCTATTACTTCAGCTGGAAGAGTTTCAGAACTTCATGCACTCAGCTGTCGACCTCCTTATCTGTTGTTCCATAAGTACAGGGTATCTTTACGAACCAACCCGTCTTTTTTACCTAAGATAGCCTCGGCGTCTAACCTAAATCAAAGCATTGACCTCCCTGTGTTTTTTCCAGAATATTCTAACAGGTCTGAACAAAAATTGCATTGGCTAGATGTTCATCGTCAGTTAAGGTACTATTTGGATAGAACCAACAATTCAGAAAATCAGACCAACTGT
Organism: Protopterus annectens; assembly: GCF_019279795.1. Taxonomy (NCBI): domain Eukaryota; kingdom Metazoa; phylum Chordata; order Ceratodontiformes; family Protopteridae; genus Protopterus; species Protopterus annectens. The sequence goes on from NC_056743.1 coordinate 331,961,695, forward strand.
TTGTCTCTTATGCAGAAGGCAGAAAGGGACTTTCAGTTTCAAAGGTATCATTATCAATATGGCTAACATCTATGATTTCCCTTGTTTATGAAATTAGACACCAAAAGCTGCCCAACAAACCTAAAGCCCATTCTACCAGAGCTTTGGCTACTTCTATAGCCTTCCAAGACAGACTGCCTATTGACACCACATGTGCAGCGGCTACTTGGGCTACTCCTCACACTTTCATTTCTCATTATAAGTTGGATTTAGCTTCTAGGCATAGAGCTAACTTTGGTGCCACTGTTCTCAAGAGTCTGTTCCGTTAGGCCACCCGGGACAAGGTGCTAGGGACGCGGTCCCATCCAGCAAGAATGAAGGCGAGATAGACAACTTAACATATAGAAGTTATGTTCTTATCATAATGTTCCATGTTAGTTGTCTTCTTCGCTTCTTCTTAGGCCCCACCCTCCTTCCCCCTGGCCTGGACAGACCTAGAGGAGTTTTGATTGTGACCTCTCTTTCTACCACCTCTTCACTTTAGGTATATGCTGCTGTGCATATTTTCCTGGATCAGAATGTAGGTCACCCTTCTCTTCTCCCTGGTTTATAGAGGTGGACTTTGTTTATAGTTATTCTGTTACTATTTTAAGCTGGGCCTAGCTTACAAACGAGATCTGAGGTAACTCACGCCTAGCATTGTGGGATATAAGGGGAGCCTCGAGCCGGTGGAACCAACTCTCGAGCTTTTAGAGTGGCAGTGGAGCCGAGGATCGGCTCCGAACCCATCCAGCAAGAAGAAGGCGAGAAGAAGACAACTAACATGGAACATTATGGTAAGAACATAACTTCTATTTAAATATTCCTTCAGCACTCCTTCAACACAGTTTAAATCAAATTAAATACTGTATTTTTTTTTTAAAAGTGCAGATAAAGGTACTTAAATTCTCTTATACGTCCAGTTGAATATAACCAAGTTCTTAGCTGGCCAAAGCTGAGGTTTAAAAGCAGAAAATATTTCACAATGCACCAGTTAAATATGCAAGGACAGGAAATCAAAGAATGTGGCTACCCCCACACCTGTAATTACTAGCAAATAACAAAATTCAGCCAACACTAGCTTCAGTTCAAGTTACTGAAGAGCAGAATAACTTCAGTTAAATATTCCTTCAACACTCCTTCAACACAGTTTAAATCAAATTAAATACTGTATTTTTTAAAAAAAAAAGTGCAGATAAAGGTACTTAAATTCTCTTATACGTCCAGTTGAATATAACCAAGTTCTGGTGGTTCACACAGCCTACTTGGACCTCGCCAAGGTTTCAACACTATCCCCCACTCTGGAATCATAGATAAGCTTACTAAGCTGAGCATTAATCCCTACATCACTCGATGGGTTGCAAACTGGCTTACTGACAGAACATGCACTGTAAAAGCAGCCAACTCCAAATCCAGCTCCAGACAAGTGACAAGTGGTGTGCCGCAGGGTTTTGTCCTGGGACCACTCTTGTTTGGCATCTACATCTCTGAAGTACAGGCCAACACTAAGGGACTCTGGCTTGCAAAGTTTGCAGATGACTGCAAGCTGGGAGCCATTACTGAATCCCCAAATGATGTGGATATAGTACAAAAGGACCTTACCGAAACAGATGCCTGCTGCCAGAGCCATGGGCTCAAGCTAAATACCAAAACCTGTATAGTTGTCCCCTTTGGGAAAAAACACATACCTGTGAACTACCACATAGGTGGCAGTGCACTACACACCGAACATGTGGTAAGAGACCTAGGGACACAGGTAGACAGCAGTCTCACCTTTGATAAACCACATACCCACAACAGTTAGAAAATCTTTCTGTGGCACACCTCATCACTAAGGGCTTTTCCTCCAGAAAAAAGGAGGTTATTGTCCCTCTGTACTCATCCCTCATTAGACCCATTTATAGAGTACAATGCCCCATTTGGTATGTACCTCTCAAGACACCTGCAACAACTGGAAAGGCCACAGAAATACCTCACAAAAAGAATCACAAGGCCTAAAGCAGATACTTTATGCTGATAGTCTAAAGAAACTCCAGCTATACTCTGTCGCCTACTCAAGAGGCGATCTCTGCCTAACATACAAGGCCATGTCACACCCAGAATTGTTGGACATGCTACACTTAAAAGAAATCCCAATCCCTCAGAGCCACACGCTGCAGGGATCTTAACCTTGTCATCACAATGAATAGAACATGCTGGAGGGATAGGTTCCTGACCCAGAGACTCCCCATCCTCTGGAATAGCCTGATGTCCTTCAAGAATGCAACTGCAGTCATAACATATGGGTTGTCCTGCCTCAGGCAGCCCTCGGTCGGCCGAATTCCAAAGTCTGGGTCCGGCGTCGGCTGGTGTCTCCTCCTCTCCGACGTCACAACGGCTGGAGTATAAAGGCATCGTCTGACGCCATCTTCTTCAGTCTTTCTTGCCGCGCGGTGCCCGAAGCAGAAGCAGTGCGCAAGTGCCGGTCGGTCAGCTCCTGTGTTTTCAGTACCGAAGTCATTTAAAAGCTAAGTACCCCGTTGGGGAACATTTTTTCTTGCCTCAGCCGATGTCAGCACAAATTGAAAAAGTTAATAATTGTTTGTCTTGTGGTAAACGAATACCTCATAAGGACTTCCATTCTTACTGCCTTCCTTGCCTGGGCCCAGACCACGACGTCTCGGCCTGTGCTGCCTGTGCTTGCTTTAATAAGCGCACTCTCAGGCGCCGGGCAGAATTTGCCGAAGACTTTTTCGGTGAATCCTTCGCGTATATCATGCCGTCGGATCAACCGACAACTCAATCCGCCAGAAAACGAAAGGACCGGGACCGACATCCTCGGCCCGCGTCCACCACCGATGCAACTCCTAAACCCTCCGCTAGTGCTTCTGTCCCTTCGGAAGCGGTAATTCAACCGCTCCAGGTCGACACAGCGTTAACACGTCCTTCTGTCTCGGAGATCTCTCCGGTGCCGGTTGTTGATTTTCCTCCGGAAACCGAAGTTCTGGATCTACCCGACACCATTTCTGTAGACAAGGTTACTCCCGCACGTGGGGCTGCTAGGCCTCCTGTATCCATGTCCATCAAGGCCTTTGCACGTGCTAAGGCCGCCAGCCAGGCCAAGGCCCATCCTAAACCTGCTGCTCAGGCCCTTTCTGACAAACAGATCATGTCACTTGCTGCAGATCTTATTTCTCTTATCAGGGGGTCTCAGCCTCATCCAGACAGAGGTTCTCCGCCACCTGCAGAGAAAAGGCCCAAGAACTGAGCAGGCTGACAACCTCTCTTCAGATGAAGCCTCTGGGGATTCTGAGCATTCTGATACCCAAGAAGAATCCTTCCAGGCCTACGAGGTCTCTGATGCTGAGGAATCAATTCCCTCTGCCTCCCCTCCAGAGGATTTCTCGTTTGGTGAAATCCTGCACTCTATGAGGGAACATTTTAAATGGCAGGGTTAGGAATTCTCTGATTCCAGGAAAAGGCTGCGTACCTTCCTCAAGCTTCCCCAGCACAGACCTTTAGCTATTCCTCCAGTTATGGATGTTTTGGATGATGTTTTCTCTGACTCCAGTGCTAACTCTGATTCTCTCCCCCCTGCTCCTGTCAAGCCAGACAGATATTATAGGGTCCCTGACACTCACAAGCATCTCTTTAAGGCCCACTCTGTGGATCTAGACACTATTTCACAGGGCCCCAAGGGAGTGGCTACTTCCACTGCCAAGAATCCACTGCCAGCGGACAGGGAAGCTAGGTCCCTGGAGAGATGGGGTAAAGTTTATACCTCTATCACCCTAGCCATGAGGTCACTTAACTGCCTTTTCCACATGTTTCAGTACCAGGATTTTTTACTGGATGATTTACAGAAAAAAATAGCCTCTTCTGAGCCTATTGATAGAAAGGCATTGCAGGATCATATACATAACACTCAGCAGGTTAACAATCATTTTCTTCAGTGTGGTTATGATGCATTGGAAGCTTCATGTAGGGCAGCTATGACTGGGGATGTGATACGTAGACATGCTTGGTTAAAAGATCAGTCTTTGCCTGACCATGTTAAAGTAAAGTTACTTGATGCACCTCTGGAAAAACAGATGCTTTTTGGTGCTAATGCACAAGATGTGTTTAAATCCACTGAGGAAAAAGCAAAGTCAGTACAGACAGTCAAGGATTTCCTCCAGGTTCAGCCACCCAGATTCAGCAGAAACTGGCCTTCAAAGAATTGGTCCTTCCCAGACTCTGACAAGTTTCAAAGGGGAAAAAGCAGGCGTGCCCGAGGTAGAGGGCAATACCGAGGATCCTACAGGGGCCGCCAATGCAACCTCCAAATCAAAGAAGTGGCGCAGGTTGCCCAGCTGCACCACAAGGACAATCACAATGACTTGACTTTCATACCGCCTACAAAGGCTCAGACAGAAGCACCTTTGGGCAGAAAATTATCCTTATTCTCAAAAAACTGGCATATCTTAACCAAGGACAACTGGATTCTGGATTTAATAAACAAGGGTTACAGATTCCACTTCCATACTTTACCAATAAGACAAGGCATGCCAAACCTGCCACATCATCAAAGTGCAGAGGCACTCACTCAAGTTTCAAAGCTGTTAAGTATAAAAGCAATAGAAAGGGTTCCTCCGCAGGAACAAAGCCAGGGATTTTATTCAAGACTCTTTCCTTGTTCCAAGAAAAGAAAACAAATGGAGACCTATACTGGACTTGTCAACTCTAAATACTTTTCTCATTGTGCCAAAGTTCAAAATGCTGACGCTGCAGCAACTCCTTCCCATGCTGGGCAAGGGGTCTTGGCTGGTCACTCTGGACCTCAAGGAGGCATACCTGCATGTCCCAATCAGACAAAGCTGCAGAAGATACCTCAGATTTCTTGCAGGGACAGAGCATTATCAATTCTCAGCATTGCCGTTTGGCTTATCTACTGCGCCCAGAGTGTTCACGAAATGCCTGGCATCAGTAGTGGCACACTGCAGACTCCAGGGGATTCAAATATACCCCTACCTGGACGACTGCCTCATACAAGCAGACAACAAACAAACCTTAACAGCAAACTTGGACTATGTCATTCAACTACTGCAGGCCTTGGGGTACACAGTCAGCATTCAGATGTCAAGACTACTGCCATCCCAACAGATTATTTTCCTAGAAGCCAAACTGGACACAAACGCAAATGGCCTACCTCACAGAGGAAAAACAGCAGCAGTTACCAGAGTACTTCAAAGGCCTAGCAAAACTCTCCCAGCTGACTGCAAGGAAAATCCTGCAGGCCCTGGGGTTCATGGCGTCTTGCATTCTTCTGATACCTTTGGCAAGACTTCATATGAGAAAGCTGCAATGGTATTTAAAAAGCTTATGGTCCCAACACAGCCAAAGCCTAGAGGACGTAATCCCACTTATTCCATGTCTGCAAAAGGAATTTTTGTGGTGGGCCCAAGCAAGTCAGTTAAACAAAGGCATGTCTTTCAACAGACCTCAAGCAGGTCAAATGATTACAACAGACGCCTCAGATCATGGATGGGGGGCGCACATGGAGGGCAGATGCATTCAAGGTCTGTGGACACCAAGGGAAAGACATCTGCCCATAAACCAAAAAGAGATGTTGGCAGTGATACATGCAATCGAGACTTTCGAAAAATCACTACAACAAGGACATTTGCTAATAAGGACAGACAACACCACTGTCATGTGGTATATAAACAAGCAGGGAGGCACTCGTTCTTATCCTCTCTGCAGACTAACAATGCTTCTCTGGGAAAAATCCCTGAGTCTGAAGATACATTTGCAATCCCAGTTTGTGCCAGGCAAGGACAATGTGCTGGCGGACAAGCTGAGCAGAAATTTCTTGGATCCACACGAATGGATGCTGCATCCTCACATTTTCTCACAACTAACAAAGACATGGGGAAGACCGGACGTAGATCTCTTTGCTTCCCACTTAAATCATCACCTGGAAAAGTTCTGCACAAGGACCCACCATCCTCTAGCCTGGAAAACGGATGCTCTCTCCTTCAGCTGGAATTCCCTAAAAATTTATGCATTCCCTCCTCTACCTCTGCTGACCAAGGTGATACTGAAGATCAAAGCAGAACAACCAACAGGCATTTTGATAGCTCCAAACTGGCCAAGGCAACACTGGTACCCATTGCTGTTGAGCATAACTCGGACCAGACCGTGGCCTCTACCCCTATGGCCCCTGCTTCTAACACAACACAATTACAGGACTGCCCATCAAAACCTGAAAACATTGCATCTGACAGCCTGTAGGTTACCATGACTCCTCCAACTATCTCTCTTTCCAAAACACTTCAAGAGATCTTACTGGAAGTACGCTGACCTTCCACCAGAAAAACCTATTCAGCCAAGTGGAAGAGATTCAGCATCTGGAATGCCAACAGGGGTCAGGATACAACATTACTGAGTATACCTCAGATATTAAAATACTTGGCAGAAATGTTTCATACTGGACTCTCATACTCTTCTATAAAGATTCACGCCTCAGCAATCTCAGCAAAATACAATTGTGACCCACCAGTGTTTTCACATCCTTTGCTAAGACGGTTCCTAAGAGGGATAAAGAATATCAAACCTCCCAGAAAACAGCCAGTACCCGCATGGGACCTCAATTTCGTTTTGGAAAAATTTACTCTTCCTCCTTTTGTGCCAGCAGGAACTTCAGAAATGCAATTTCTATCATGGAAAACGGTCTTTCTATTGGCAGTCACATCTGCAAGAAGAGTCTCTGAGATACAGGCACTCATGGCAGTGTCTCCCTTCCTCATTTTTCATCAGGACAGAGTTTCTCTAAGAACCAATCCTACATTCATGCCAAAAGTAATTTCCAAGGTGTCTCTAAATCAAGCTATTCACCTGCCTACTTTCTTCCCCAATCCTCAAAATAGGGTGGAAAAACTGCTGCATACTTTGGACATACACAGGCAACTACGCTACTACTTGGACAGAACTAAGGCCACCAGAAAGTCTGACCAACTGCTTGTAGCCTATGCTGCTGGAGTACAAGGAAAAGCAATCTCCAAACAAACAATTTCAAAATGGATTGGACACTGCATCAGATTCTGCTATTCTTTCCATGGAAAAGGTGTGCCAGCCAATATTAGGCCACATTCCATCAGAGCTATAGCCACATCCACAGCTTTCCTAAGAGGAGTGGCTACAAAGGACATTTTAGAGGCTGCTACATGGAGCTCCGTGCATACATTTACCAAGCACTACAACCTGCCCTTATACTCCAGATCCCGAGCAGGCTTTGCTTCGGCAGTCCTGCAGGGCATTTTAGCTACACCATCCCTCTCTTAGTTCCATCCACCCCCAGCTTGGCTATGGTATTCAACCCATATGTTATGACTGCAGTTGCATTCTTGAAGGACATAGTACAGTTTTGTACCTACCATAAATGTAGATGTCCGATAGATATGCAACTGCAGTCGGATTTTCCCACCCTCCTACCCCTCTGCAACTTTCCTTATGGGTCCCTACCCCTATTCCTATTAGCTGGGGGTATCTCCTATGGTGTATCTGTTTATTGCTGTTGTGCATGCCTGGAATTGTTTTATCCATTCACCAAATTTAGCCTTCCTAGGAGGGCACCTGGCATCTGGGGCAAGAAACACTGAAGAAGATGGCGTCGGCAGATGCCTTTATACTCCAGCCGTTGTGACGTCGGAGAGGAGGCGACACCAGCCAACGCCAGACCCAGACTTTGGAATTCGGCCGACCGAGGGCTGCCTGAGACAGGACAACCCATATGTTATGACTGCAGTTGCATATCTATCGGACATCTACATTTATGGTAGGTACAAAACTGTACTCTCATACATGTCAGGAAGAGCGCCTCAATGGCCCTGTTCAAGAGGAACCTTGACGATTGGATGGGAGATAGGAAATTCACTCCGGGGATCACATCAGTAGCCCTGCTAGACAGGGGTCCAGGAACGTAAGTATTTGTGGGAAGCAGTAGCCAGGGAATTGTTATGGTTAGGCTTGTATAGGCCCTAGGGCCAATAACTTAGTACCTACCTATGAAACTATGTTGCACCCCATGTATGATGTCCTCACTGGTCAGATCATAAAGCCATAACCCTTGAAATAAGTATAAAGGCTGAACTCCCAGCAAACAATAAAACCTTTAAGAACCTTTGCAAGGCTAATTGCCTCCTTTTAAGTGATGGCATAATTAAATTACAAGTCCCTCAAACTCTAAGAACACAGTGGCCTATGTGGAGGTGTTAATAGAAACACAGTACAAGCATGTAAATAACTGCATAGAAACAGCAGTACCAAATAAACTTCACCAAACTCCAAAAACAAGCCCCTTGTTGGACTCCCAGTGTAAATAAGTTGTACAACAAAAGAAAGAAACCTCCAAAAAGAGAGAAGGCACTGACCAGAAGACAAAAAAAAAATCCCTCGGCATTCTCAACAAGCAATCCCAAGGAAGTAATCAAGCCCCCCAATGTCAACACTGAGGCAGAAACAGCCTCCCAGGCCAGGGATACCCACAAGGCATTTGTCAGTTTTGTAGGCAGCCTTAAAGGGATACCCAACAGTGTGTTGAACTGATACAAAATAGAACTCCCTAGATTGAATTGGGGAATATAGCAAATGAGCTGGTCGATCTAAATGTTACTAGAGTTTCACCCTTTACCACCGGTCTCCCCAGAAATGCCCAATATCATGTCTCCTTCCAACTATCACTAAGATCAGGTCCTCCGTGCACTTTACAGAGCTAAAAACACTTCATGAGTGGGTGCTGATAATTTTAGTTACTGACATTTGATTAGAATGAAAGTTCAACTGGGTAGGAGCTAATTTTCAGCGGAGGCCCGAGGAGAAAAGTTTCAAAGTATTGCAAAACAGTTAAAAACAATAATAGGTCGGTACTAGGCTGTCAGCCCTATGGCCATAACAATTCTCTGGCTATTTCTTCCCACAATATTTACTTCCCTGGACCCCAGTCTAGCAGGGTGACTGATGTGATCCCCAGGGTGAATTTCCTATCTCCTGTCCAATCGTCAAGGTTCCTTTTGAAGAGGTGCTCTGATTGACCTGTATGGGCAGTCTATTCCAGAGTCTGAGGAGTCTCTGGGTCAGGAACCTACCCCTCCAGCATGTTTTGTTCATTGTGATGACAAGGTTTAGATCCCAGGAGCGTGTGGCTCTGAGGGATTGGGATTTCTTTGTGTAGCATGTCCAACAGCTCTGTTTGACATGGCCTTGTATGTTAAGCAGAGATTGCCTCTGAGTAGACGATATGCCACAGAGTATAGCTGGAGTTTTTTAGACAGTCAGCATTATGCCTGTGATTCTTTTAGTGAGGTATTTCAGCAGCCTTTCCAGTTGTTGCAGATGTCTTGAGAGGTGCATACCAAATGGGGCATTGTATTCTATAATGGGTTTAATGAGGGATGAGTACAGTGGGACAATGACCTCCTTTGTTCTGGATGAAAAGCCCTTAGTGATGAGGTGTGCCACATAGGATTTCCTGACTGTTGTGGCGATGTGGTTATCGAAGGTGAGACCACTGTCCACCTGTGTCCCTAAGTCTCTTATCACACTTTCGGTATTTAGTGTACTGCCACCTATGTGGTAATTCATAGGTACATGTTTTTTCCCAAAGGTGATAACTATACATTTCTTGGCATTAAGCTTGAGCCCATGGCTCTGGCACCAAACATTTGTTTCTGTAAGGCCCTTTTGTAGAATATCCACATCATTTGGGTATTCAATAATGGCTCCTAGTTTGCACTCATCTGCGAACTTTGTTGGCCAGAGTCCCTTAGTGTTGGCCTGTACTTCGGAGAAGTAGATGCCAAACAAGAGCAGTCAAAGGACTGAACCCTGAGGTACTCCACTTGTCTGCAGCTGGATTTGGAGTCTGCCACTTTTACAGTGTGGGTTCTGACAGTAAGCAAGTTGGCAACCCATCGAGTGACATAGGGATTAATGCCCAACTTAGTAAGTTTATCTATGACTCCAGAGTGGGGGATGGTGTTGAAGGCCTTGACAAGGTCCAGACAAGCTGTGTGGGACCGCCTTACCCTCGTCCACAGCTCTGGAGACTGATTCGAAGAAGTCATTCAGGTTTAGGAGACTGGCCCTTCACAAATCCAGGGCAGGTTTGTTCCACTACCACTTCTCAACACAAGTTTGTTTGTTGCAACACCTACAGGTGTTTGCTTACGATTGTACTCCACATGCAAAAAAGCTCAGCAAGACACTTGGTTGAGTAGCCATAAGATAAAGGTTTCAAATGTATTGTCTTCCCAAGCACAGCATATATAATCAGCTCTACTTGAATATCGGCAAGTGTAGTTCACCTTCGTTACCATAGACGACAACTGCATTCATTACAACTATCAAGTATTTATTCACATCGAATAAAAACAAAAATAAAAAACAAACGGGACAAAGGATAAGCGCTTTCGGGTCTCCTCAATAACCCTTCATCAGATCCATGTGTACTGTGCGGTTAGTGCATGTTTAAAAAATGCTCTCTACCAATAGAGTGCTAGATAACAGGTGATGTCACATCACACACATCTTCTCAAACCACGCCTCTTGAGCGCTGGTTTCATGGGAAATGTAGTGTTCAGTCCCGGTCTTCTATGAGCTTGTAGTTTTCCAATCCAGTAGATTTCTTCCTGCTCCAGTCTGTTGTCACCTCCCTTTTCCGAGGTTAGAACAATTCTAAGCACTCTAAACTTGAAATTGTCCTTTATTGTCCATGACATGTTTGGCAAGAGGATTCTTATAAGTGACATCACTCAAAGATTATATGTTTGGATAGTCTCTCCTTAAATTATCTTACTGTCTTTCCAACATAGAAATGGTCACATAATGAACATGTGGCCAAATATTACTATATTTCCAACATAGAAATGGTCACATAATGAACATGTGACCATTTCTATGTTGGAAAGACAGTAAGACAATTTAAGGAGAGACTATCCAAACATAAGTGACAAGGGAGGCACTAACTGCACAGTACACATGGATCTGATGAAGGGTTATTGAGGAGACCCGAAAGTGCTTATCCTTTGTCCTGTTTGTTTTATATTTTTGTTTTTGTTTTTATTTTTAAGTTATTGTTCGATGTGAATAAATACTTTATGGTTTTAATGAATGCAGTTGTCGTCTGTGGTAACTAAGGTGAACTACACTTGCCGATATTCAAGTAGGGCTGATTATATACGCTGTGCTTGGGAAGACAATATATTTGAAACATTTATCTTATGGCTACTCAACCAAGTGTCTTGCTGAGCTTTTTTGCATGTGGAGTACAATTGTAAGCAAACACCTGTAGGTGTTGCAACAAAGAAACTTTTGTGTTGAGAAGTGGTAGTGGAACAAACCTGCCGTGGTCTCAGTGCTGCTTGTTGTATTCATACTCCTATTTTTTCAGCAGTACACTCCTGTTTGGTTCTAGTTTTGTCGTGTTTGGATTTATTTCTTTCTTGAGGAGAACAACGGGAGACATGGCGGAAGGGAGAACGGAGAGGCAAACTGAAGAGTTTGGTGTGGACAGTAATATACTGAATCGTATACCAGCCACTCCAACAGATGGAAGACATGGCAGAACAAACAGTAAGGTTAATTTTATTTAACAGTGATAATCCATTACTTAAATTAGACTTCTTAGATGAAGTGGTACAAACTTGAAATGTTTGATAATGAAAGAACGAATGTTATAGACATGAAAACGTTCTATAAAGAAATGAGAGATGGAAGATGGTATATACGAACTTAAAAGATTGCAAGGGCAACGACAGCATTTAGAAGCGTGTCTACATTTTAACATTGTACCAAGAGGTCTGAGAGTTTTGCTAATGCCCTCGCAAGGCAATTCACAACCGGAATTGCTGAAGAAATGGCAGAGTCTTAACTTGGAGCACAGCCGAAGTTATATGAAACTAATTAATTATAGAACACTTTAAACCTAGAGAGAGAGCTTGTTAAAGTTGAAAGTATGCAAGCATATCTTGAACAAAATTTCGGCAATGAGGTCTGTCAATCCAAGTTAGATGAGGCATACTATAAAATATCTTTGTATGACAACAAATTGGAGCAGATAAAAATCAAGAAACTAAGAAGAGACTATGCTGATTTTACGAGAGGTGATGTGTTTGTGGTCAAGAGAGTATAATGGAGAACATCAGGTTTCAAGGAACAATGAATTTCAGCAAGAACATAGGGATAAAGTGCCACAGAATAATCCATGCAATGATGCACTGGGTCATAAGGAGGTAAATAAAGATAGAACAATGAATCACAATAGCAAGAACATAGGGATAAAGTGGCACAGAATAATCCATGCAGTGATGCACTGGGTCATAAGGTGATAGAACAATGAATTGCAATAGCAAGAACATAGGGATAAAGTGGCACAGAATAAATCCATGCAGTGATGCACTGGGTCATAAGGAGATCAATAAAGATAGAACAATGAATCACAATAGCAAGAACATAGGGATAAAGTGCCACAGAATAATCCATGCAGTGATGCACTGGGTCATAAGGAGATAAAGACAGAACAATGAATCACAATAGCAAGAACATAGGGATAAAGTGGTACAGAATAATCCATGCAGTGATGCACTGGGTCATAAGGAGATAGACAGAACAATGAATCAGAATAGCAAGAGCCCGTTTACCAATCTGTATTGAAGTCCCTCACTGTTAGAGCTTCTTGTAAGGTACTTGCTGAAGCCCATGAGAGGATTTACCTTGGTAGTAGCTGTTGCCTGGTAGTATGTAGACAGCAGTGATACATGGATTCATACAGTTAAAGTAAGGGCATGAGGATGTTGGCAGTTGTTGTGGCTGGGAAGATGAGACTGTGATAGTTCAAAGGTGGTGGTGGAGATTATTGCCATAGAACCTGCTTTTCGTTCTATTTAATCGAAGTATCTTATACTTGCATGGTAGCATTTCCTAGTTTTCCTTTAGTAATATTTCAGATGTTCTTCATCTCACATTGCTGCAGTCCTAACACTTGGGTAGTCCGCTGTCCCTCGGTCGGCCCGAATATCAGAGTATAAGGCTGACGTCGGTCAAGGCGCATTTGACTGACATCAGAACGTCAGGGTACAAATGCGCATGACCGACGTCATATCCTCAGTCTTTTTTGCCGCATGGTCCGATGCAGAAGCAGTGTTGCAAGTGCCGTTCGGCGTTCTGAAATGCGCATGACCGACGTCATATCCTCAGTCTTTTTTGCCGCATGGTCCGATGCAGAAGCAGTGTTGCAAGTGCCGTTCGGCGTGCTGAAATTTTTCGATTCAGGAGTAACAGACCGAAGTCAGAGTTGGTTAAGTACCCCGTTGGGGAATATTTTGGTTTTTTCTTGCCTCAGTGGTTTACCGGATGTCAGAAAAAGTGAATAACTGTATTTCTTGTGGGAAACAGATACCGCATAGGGATTACCATAATTTGTGTATACCTTGTTTGGGACCTGAGCACGACGTTGTTGGGTGTCGCTTTTGTGCTAGGTTCAATAAACGCACTATAAAGCGAAGGTTGGATTGTGCCAGGTTGGTCTTTGGGAAGTGGTGCAATTACAATATGCCGTCGGATGCTCCGACGCCGGCTTCCTCAAAGAAGCGCAAGGACAAGGCAGTTAAACCTAGGTTAGAGGAGTCGTCAGAACCGGACGCCGGTTCTTTAGAGGCGTCAGTGGAACTGGTGGTTCCGACGGCGGCCTCTCTGGAGTCCCAGGGAGAAACTTTGATTTTACAGGATGTGGCCTCCCAGGAGGCAGGTCAGGCTGTAGGGGCTTCTCAGATAACTTCTCCCTCCCTTCCTAAGGTGTCTAGGCCCTCTCTTTCTGCTTCCAAGGCTTCTCCTAGAGGCAGGTCTAGTTTAGCTTCTGTGGGTGTCACTCCTAGTTCTTCAGGTTCTGTGCCCAAGAAGCACATGCTTAAAATGGCAGAAGATTTAATTACTTTAATTAGAGGCTCTATGCCCCCTCCTGATAAGAGGCCTAGGATGGAACCAGTGTTGGGGGATTATGAACAGGCTTCAGATGTGTCTGAGTCTTCGGCTGAAGACTTGCAGGAGTATTCTCATTATTCTGATTCTGATGTGGATGATTCTACTCCTTCTGCTTCTCCTCCTGAGGATTTTTCTTTTTCAGAGACCCTTCACTCCATGAGGGAGCATTTTAAATGGGAAGGTCAGGACTTCTCTGACTCCAGGAAAAGGCTTAGGGAATTTTTGTTTTTACCCCAGCATAGGCCTTTGGCTATACCTCCTGTTCTGATTGTGGTGGAAGATGTGTTTGCAGAGGCTTCTCTTAATCCTGATTCTTTGCCTCCTGCTCCTGTTAAACCAGATAGGTATTACAGGGTGCCTGAAGCTCATAAGTATCTTTTTAAGAGTCCTAGGGCAGACCCAGAAACTGTTAGCCAGGGGCCTAAGGGTGTTAAGGCTTCTGTTGTCAAGAATCCGGTTCCTGCAGATAAAGAGGCCAGGGCCTTGGATAGATGGGGAAAGAAAGTTTATACTTCTTCCACTCTAGCCATGAGAGCTTTGAATTGCCAGTTTCACATGTTGAAATATCAAAATTATCTCCTTTCACAGTTGAAATCTAAGGTTGATGCTCTGGCGGAAGGTATTGATTGTAAAGAGTTACAAGATTTAGTGCATGTTTCTGAACAGGTGGGTAAGCATTCTTTGCAATGTGGTTTTGATGCTGTACAGGCCTCGTCTAGGGTGGCTGCCACTGGGTCAGTTCTTCGCAGGCATGCCTGGCTGAGGGATCAAAATTTATCTGACCATGTTAAAACTAGGATTTTGGATGCCCCTTTGCAATCTGATGTCTTGTTTGGTTCTCCTGTTGAGGCAGTTTTAAAGAAAATGGAAGACAAGGCTAAGTCTATGCAGACTGTTAAAGATTTTTGCAGGTTCAGCCTCCAAAGTTTAGTAGAAATTGGCCTAATAAGGGGTGGACGATCCTTCTTATGATTCCCAGTCTAGGGGTAGATCTAGACGTGGCAGGGGCAGAGGTCAGGGCTCTTTCAGGCCTAGAACAGGAGTTCTCCTGCACAGTCTTCGAGTGGGGTCAGGGGTCAGTCCTTTCGTAAACAGACCCAATGACCTACCTTTTCAGCTGCCAGAACCTTCTCGCCTGGCAGCACCTTTGGGAGGAAGGTTGGCACTTTTCAAAGAAAATTGGAGTTTGATTACCCAAGACAGATGGGTATTGGATATCATACATCACGGTTACAGGTTTTATTTCCATACCCTGCCTCCTTTCAAAGGCATGCCAGACATTCCTCCTCAACAAAGAATAGAGGCTCACAAGCAAATTTCTCTGTTACTCCAAATAGGGGCCATACAGCCGGTTCCTATGCCAGAAAGGGGCCTAGGATTTTATTCTCGCCTGTTCCTTGTACCGAAAAGGGGAACACGTGGAGACCAATTTTGGATTTATCTATCCTCAACACTTATCTGGACATTCCCAAGTTCAAAATGTTGACGTTACAACAGCTTTTACCTCTGCTGGGCAAGGATCACTGGATGGTAACTTTGGATCTCAAGGAGGCTTACCTTCATGTTCCTATCAGGCTAAGTTGCAGGAAGTATCTGCGTTGGACTGGAACTTCTCACTATCAGTTCTCTGCATTGCCCTTTGGCTTATCTACTGCGCCCAGAGTATTTACGAAAGTTCTGGCTCCAGTGATAGCTTTCTTCAGGCTAAAAGGAATACAAATCTATCCTTATTTGGACGATTGCCTGATTCTGGCTCAAGGAAGGGACGAGCTTCTTCGTCATTTGGAATATGTCATAGCAGTGCTAAGATGCCTGGGGTATTCTGTGAACGAAATAAAGTCCAGTCTAGTACCCTCTCAAGACATGTGCTTTCTGGGTGTAAGACTGAATACAGCATCCCAGATGGCCTTTCTAACCCCGGACAAACAAAAGAATCTTTCCCTTTACTTCCATCATCTATCTCTTCAGTCCGGCGTGACTGCAAGGACAGTCCTTCAAGCCTTAGGGTTCATGGCATCTTGTATTCTGGTGCTTCCCAATGCCAAACTGCATATGAGGAAGTTGCAATGGTATCTCAAAATGTATGGACACAGCACTGCCAGGATCTGGACACTGTCATTCCAATAATACCTTGCATTCAAAAGGAATTTTTGTGGTGGGCTCAGGAATGTCACCTAAACAAGGGACTCTCTGTGACCCGGCCAGAGGCGAGTCAAATTTTAACGACAGATGCCTCAGACAAAGCTTGGGGAGCTCATCTAAACGGAAAGTGGATACAAGACAAGTGGCCTGTCAGACTACAGCATCTACATATCAACTTGAAGGAGATGTTAGCAGTCCAGTTTGCATTAATAGCTTTCAAGGATTTACTTCTTCCAGGGCAGGTGTTGATTCTAACAGACAACACAACTGTCATGTGGTACATCAACAAGCAAGGGGAACACATTCTTATCCTCTATGCAGGCAAGCAATGATTTTGTGGGAGACTGCTCTCAGTTTACAACTAAGTCTTCAGGCAAGGTTTCTGCCGAGCACAGAACTCCTTAGCAGATGTGTTAAGCAGACAAATCATGGATCCCCACGAGTGGAAACTGGATCTTCATGTATTTCAGAAATTGACAGTGTCCTGGGGAACTCCAGACATAGATCTGTTCGCTTCTCCACTAAACCACCAGCTGCCAAAGTTTTGCACGAAGAGGTTTCATCCCACAGCTTGGAAAGTGGATGCTCTTTCTTTCAGTTGGAAAAATCTTCATGTGTATGCCTTTCCACCTCTGCCTCTCCTCCCAAAGGTACTTCTGAAGGTCAGACAGGACAAGCCAAGGATGATTTTGATAGCTCCAGATTGGCCTCGACAGCACTGGTACCCATTACTGAGAAGTCTAGTACGGAAGCCTCCATGGCCTTTGCCTTTGATTCCACATCTGTTGTCCCAGGAGGACAGTCATTTGCTCAATGTCAAACTTCACTCTCTTCACCTAACAGCCTGGCATATTCTGTTTTAAACCATAGAGGGTCTCAACTTCCACAACAAGTTTTGAATGTGATTTTGGAAGCTAGAAGGCCTAGTACAAGGAAAGTGTACGCAGATAAATGGAAGAGATTTTTGTTTTGGAGTGCAGCTAAGAATTTGGATGTTTCTGAGCCTGATTTAAGTGTGGCTCTTCAATATCTTACTGAGTTATTGGACAAAGGTTTGTCCTTCTCTTCTATTAAGATTCATGCTGCAGCAATTTCAGCTCACTACGACTGTGACCCACCATTGTATTCTCATCCTTTGTTCAAGCTATTTCTTAGAGGGGCAAAGAATATAAGACCCCCACGAAGGGCTCCTACTCCTGCTTGGGATCTCAATTTTGTGTTGGAGAAACTCACTCTACAACCTTTTGAGCCTGCAGCTACTGCTGAGTTGAAATATTTGTCATGGAAGACTGCTTTTTTGTTGGCCATTACATCTGCAAGAAGGGTTTCTGAATTGCAGGCCCTTATGGCAGTTGAGCCTTTCTTAATTTTCCATAAGGATAGGGTATCTTTACGTACTAATCCTTCCTTTATGCCTAAAGTGGTTTCTAGTGTGGCTTTAAACCAAACTATTCATTTGCCTACTTTTTATGCAAATCCCCAAAATAAAGGGGAACAGATTTTCTACACTTTAGATGTACACAGGCAGTTGCGATATTATTTGGACAGAACTAAAGGGTTCAGACAATCTCAGCAGTTATTAGTTTCTTTTGCTTTGTGCTCTCAGGGCAAGCCCGTGTCAAAACAAACTATTTCTAAGTGGATTGGATTTTGCATTGCTTTCTGTTATTCCCATCATGGCAAAGAGATTCCAGCTGGGATTAGGCCTCATTCCACTAGGGCTACTGCCACTTCAACAGCTTTTTTGAGGGGGGTGGCAACTAAGGATATTTTGGAGGCAGCCACTTGGAGTTCAGTGCATACCTTTTCTAGGCATTACCACCTTCCTTTGTACTCTAAATCCAGGGCTGGTTTTGCCACTGCTGTGTTGCAGGGCATTTTGGCAGCTCCTGCTTCATTATAGTTTAGCCATCCTCCCTTACCTCTGCTTTGGGATTCTACCCAAGTGTTAGGACTGCAGCAATGTGAGATGAAGAACATAGTACAGTTTTGTACCTACCATAAATGTAGATGTTCGAAGATCCACATTGCTGCAGTCCAATTTACCCTCCCTCCTTCCCCTCTGTAGTTTGAGGTGGTTGTGTGGGTTGGGTTATCCATCTGAGGTATATTGTGTATATTGTATATATTGTACATATTTTTGGTATTAGGCTAGTTGGTTGTTTAGTTGTTGTCTATGGGTTTGGACCTTTCTTTTTAGGGTCTTCTGACATCTGGGGCAAGAAAAGACTGAGGATATGACGTCGGTCATGCGCATTTGTACCCTGACGTTCTGATGTCAGTCAAATGCGCCTTGACCGACGTCAGCCTTATACTCTGATATTCGGGCCGACCGAGGGACAGCAGACTACCCAAGTGTTAGGACTGCAGCAATGTGGATCTTCGAACATCTACATTTATGGTAGGTACAAAATTGTACTTTGACTGATGTCAGGAAAATGGGGGGCAATCCATGCGTGAACCTCTGGCCTGCCTCAGGTTAATGCTACAAGGGTGCTGCCTATTGGTTCTAGAGACTTGGCAAATGAGCAGGTTGTATTATGTATTGTCACACTGGCTAATGAGCAGGTTATATTATGTATCGTTGTCTAATGAGCAGGGTATATTATGTATTGTTGTGTTGGCAAATGAGCAGGTTATATTATGTATTGTCGCGTTGGCAAATGAGCAGGTTATATTATGTATTGTCGCGTTGGTTAATGAGCAGGTTATATTATGTATTGTTGTCGCGTTGGCTAATGAGCAGGTTATATTATGTATTGTCGCGTTGGCTAATGAGCAGGTTATATTATGTATTGTCACACTGGCTAATGAGCAGGTTATATTATGTATTGTCGCATTGGCTAATGAGCAGGTTATATTATGTATTGTCTTGGCTAATGAGCAGGTTATATTATGTATTGTCTAATGAGCAGGTTATATTATGTATTGTCACACTGGCTAATGAGCAGGTTATATTATGTATTGTCTAATGAGCAGGTTATATTATGTATTGTCTAATGAGCAGGTTATATTATGTATTGGCTAATGAGCAGGTTATATTATGTATTGTTGTCGCGTTGGCTAATGAGCAGGTTATATTATGTATTGTCATGTTGGCTAATGAGCAGGTTATATTATGTATTGTCGCGTTGGCTAATGAGCAGGTTATATTATGTATTGTCGCGTTGGCTAATGAGCAGGTTATATTATGTATTGTCGCGTTGGCTAATGAGCAGGTTATATTATGTATTGTCTAATGAGCAGGTTATATTATGTATTGTCTAATGAGCAGGTTATATTATGTATTGTCTAATGAGCAGGTTATATTATGTATTGTCACACTGGCTAATGAGCAGGTTATATTATGTATTGTCTAATGAGCAGGTTATATTATGTATTGTTGTCTAATGAGCAGGTTATATTATGTATTGTTGTCTAATGAGCAGGTTATATTATGTATTGTCACACTGGCTAATGAGCAGGTTATATTATGTATTGTCATTGGCTAATGAGCAGGTTATATTATGTATTGTCTAATGAGCAGGTTATATTATGTATTGTCGCATTGGCTAATGAGCAGGTTATATTATGTATTGTCACACTGGCTAATGAGCAGGTTATATTATGTATTGTCGCGTTGGCTAATGAGCAGGTTATATTATGTATTGTTGTCTAATGAGCAGGTTATATTATGTATTGTCGCGTTGGCTAATGAGCAGGTTATATTATGTATTGTCTAATGAGCAGGTTATATTATGTATTGTCACACTGGCTAATGAGCAGGTTATATTATGTATTGTCTAATGAGCAGGTTATATTATGTATTGTTGCATTGGCTAATGAGCAGGTTATATTATGTATTGTCACACTGGCTAATGAGCAGGTTATATTATGTATTGTCGCTTTGGCTAATGAGCAGGTTATATTATGTATTGTTGTGTTGGCTAATGAGCAGGTTATATTATGTATTGTCGTTGGCTAATGAGCAGGTTATATTATGTATTGTCGCGTTGGCTAATGAGCAGGTTATATTATGTGTTGTCGCGTTGGCTAATGAGCAGGTTATATTATGTATTGTTGCGTTGGCTAATTAGGTTATATTATGTTTTGTTGCGTTGGCTAATGAGCAGGTTATATTGTGTTGTTGCTTTGGCTAATGAGCAGGTTATATTATGTATTGTTGTCTAATGAGCAGGTTATATTATGTATTGTCGGATTGGCTAATGAGCAGGTTATATTATGTATTGTCAGACTGGCTAATGAGCAGGTTATATTATGTATTGTCTAATGAGCAGGTTATATTATGTATTGTCGTGTTGGCTTATTAGGTTATATTATGTATTGTCGCGTTGGCTAATGAGCAGGTTATATTATGTATTGTCGCATTGGCTAATGAGCAGGTTATATTATGTATTGTCGTTGGCTAATGAGCAGGTTATATTATGTATTGTCACACTGGCTAATGAGCAGGTTATATTATGTATTGTCGCATTGGCTAATGAGCAGGTTATATTATGTATTGTCGCGTTGGCTAATGAGCAGGTTATATTATGTATTGTCTAATGAGCAGGTTATATTATGTATTGTCTAATGAGCAGGTTATATTATGTATTGTCTAATGAGCAGGTTATATTATGTATTGTCACACTGGCTAATGAGCAGGTTATATTATGTATTGTCGCGTTGGCTAATGAGCAGGTTATATTATGTATTGTTGTCGCGTTGGCTAATGAGCAGGTTATATTATGTATTGTCGCGTTGGCTAATGAGCAGGTTATATTATGTATTGTCGTGTTGGCTAATGAGCAGGTTATATTATGTATTGTCGTGTTGTCTAATGAGCAGGTTATATTATGTATTGTCGTTGGCTAATGAGCAGGTTATATTATGTATTGTCGCGTTGGCTAATGAGCAGGTTATATTATGTATTGTCGCTTTGGCTAATGAGCAGGTTATATTATGTATTGTGTTGGCTAATGAGCAGGTTATATTATGTATTGTCGCTTTGGCTAATGAGCAGGTTATATTATGTATTGTTGTCGCGTTGGCTAATGAGCAGGTTATATTATGTATTGTCGCGTTGGCTAATGAGCAGGTTATATTATGTATTGTCGCGTTGGCTAATGAGCAGGTTATATTATGTGTTGTCGTGTTGTCTAATGAGCAGGTTATATTATGTATTGTTGCGTTGGCTAATTAGGTTATATTATGTTTTGTTGCGTTGGCTAATGAGCAGGTTATATTATGTATTGTGTTAGCTAATGAGCAGGTTATATTATGTATTGTCACACTGGCTAATGAGCAGGTTATATTATGTATTGTCTAATGAGCAGGTTATATTATGTATTGTCGCGTTGGCTAATTAGGTTATATTATGTATTGTCGCGTTGGCTAATGAGCAGGTTATATTATGTATTGTCGCATTGGCTAATGAGCAGGTTATATTATGTATTGTCGCGTTGGCTAATGAGCAGGTTATATTATGTATTGTCACACTGGCTAATGAGCAGGTTATATTATGTATTGTCGCGTTGGCTAATGAGCAGGTTATATTATGTATTGTCTTGGCTAATGAGCAGGTTATATTATGTATTGTCTAATGAGCAGGTTATATTATGTATTGTCACACTGGCTAATGAGCAGGTTATATTATGTATTGTCTAATGAGCAGGTTATATTATGTATTGTCTAATGAGCAGGTTATATTATGTATTGTCTAATGAGCAGGTTATATTATGTATTGTCGTTGGCTAATGAGCAGGTTATATTATGTATTGTCGCGTTGGCTAATGAGCAGGTTATATTATGTATTGTACGTTGGCTAATGAGCAGGTTATATTATGTATTGTTGTTGGATTGGTTAATGAGCAGGTTATATTATGTATTGTCATGTTGGCTAATGAGCAGGTTATATTATGTATTGTCGCGTTGGCTAATGAGCAGGTTATATTATGTATTGTCACACTGGCTAATGAGCAGGTTATATTATGTATTGTCACACTGGCTAATGAGCAGGTTATATTATGTATTGTCTAATGAGCAGGTTATATTATGTATTGTCGCGTTGGCTAATGAGCAGGTTATATTATGTATTGTCGCATTGGCTAATGAGCAGGTTATATTATGTATTGTCACACTGGCTAATGAGCAGGTTATATTATGTATTGGCTAATGAGCAGGTTATATTATGTATTGTCGCGTTGGCTAATGAGCAGGTTATATTATGTATTGTTGTCGCGTTGGCTAATGAGCAGGTTATATTATGTATTGTCTAATGAGCAGGTTATATTATGTATTGTCGCGTTGGCTAATGAGCAGGTTATATTATGTATTGTCTAATGAGCAGGTTATATTATGTATTGTCGTTGGCTAATGAGCAGGTTATATTATGTATTGTCACACTGGCTAATGAGCAGGTTATATTATGTATTGTCATGTTGGCTAATGAGCAGGTTATATTATGTATTGTTGTCTAATGAGCAGGTTATATTATGTATTGTTGTCGTGTTGGCTAATGAGCAGGTTATATTATGTATTGTTGTTGGATTGGCTAATGAGCAGGTTATATTATGTATTGTCTAATGAGCAGGTTATATTATGTATTGTCGTGTTGGCTAATGAGCAGGTTATATTATGTATTGTCGCATTGGCTAATGAGCAGGTTATATTATGTATTGTCGCATTGGCTAATGAGCAGGTTATATTATGTATTGTCGCGTTGGCTAATGAGCAGGTTATATTATGTATTGTCACACTGGCTAATGAGCAGGTTATATTATGTATTGTCGCGTTGGCTAATGAGCAGGTTATATTATGTATTGTCGTGTTGGCTAATGAGCAGGTTATATTATGTATTGTCTAATGAGCAGGTTATATTATGTATTGTCACGTTGGCTAATGAGCAGGTTATATTATGTATTGTCTAATGAGCAGGTTATATTATGTATTGTCGCGTTGGCTAATGAGCAGGTTATATTATGTATTGTCTAATGAGCAGGTTATATTATGTATTGTCACGTTGGCTAATGAGCAGGTTATATTATGTATTGTTGTCTAATGAGCAGGTTATATTATGTATTGTCTAATGAGCAGGTTATATTATGTATTGTTGTCTAATGAGCAGGTTATATTATGTATTGTCGCGTTGGCTAATGAGCAGGTTATATTATGTATTGTCTAATGAGCAGGTTATATTATGTATTGTCTAATGAGCAGGTTATATTATGTATTGTCGTGTTGGCTAATGAGCAGGTTATATTATGTATTGTCGCGTTGGCTAATGAGCAGGTTATATTATGTATTGTCGCGTTGGCTAATGAGCAGGTTATATTATGTATTGTCACACTGGCTAATGAGCAGGTTATATTATGTATTGTTGTCGTTGGCTAATGAGCAGGTTATATTATGTATTGTCTAATGAGCAGGTTATATTATGTATTGTCGCGTTGGCTAATGAGCAGGTTATATTATGTATTGTCGCGTTGGCTAATGAGCAGGTTATATTATGTATTGTCGTTGGCTAATGAGCAGGTTATATTATGTATTGTCTAATGAGCAGGTTATATTATGTATTGTCGCATTGGCTAATGAGCAGGTTATATTATGTATTGTCGCGTTGGCTAATGAGCAGGTTATATTATGTATTGTCACACTGGCTAATGAGCAGGTTATATTATGTATTGTCACATTGGCTAATGAGCAGGTTATATTATGTATTGTCGCGTTGGCTAATGAGCAGGTTATATTATGTGTTGTCGCGTTGGCTAATGAGCAGGTTATATTATGTATTGTCTAATGAGCAGGTTATATTATGTATTGTTGCGTTGGCTAATTAGGTTATATTATGTTTTGTTGAGTTGGCTAATGAGCAGGTTATATTATGTATTGTTGCGTTGGCTAATGAGCAGGTTATATTATGTATTGTCTAATGAGCAGGTTATATTATGTATTGTCGTGTTGGCTAATGAGCAGGTTATATTATGTATTGTTGTTGGCTAATGAGCAGGTTATATTATGTATTGTCGCGTTGGCTAATGAGCAGGTTATATTATGTATTGTTGTCGCGTTGGCTAATGAGCAGGTTATATTATGTATTGTCACACTGGCTAATGAGCAGGTTATATTATGTATTGTCTAATGAGCAGGTTATATTATGTATTGTCTAATGAGCAGGTTATATTATGTATTGTCGCGTTGGCTAATTAGGTTATATTATGTATTGTCGCGTTGGCTAATGAGCAGGTTATATTATGTATTGTCGTTGGCTAATGAGCAGGTTATATTATGTATTGTCGCTTTGGCTAATGAGCAGGTTATATTATGTATTGTCGCGTTGGCTAATGAGCAGGTTATATTATGTATTGTCACACTGGCTAATGAGCAGGTTATATTATGTATTGTCGCATTGGCTAATGAGCAGGTTATATTATGTATTGTCGCGTTGGCTAATGAGCAGGTTATATTATGTATTGTCGCGTTGGCTAATGAGCAGGTTATATTATGTATTGTCACACTGGCTAATGAGCAGGTTATATTATGTATTGTCGTGTTGGCTAATGAGCAGGTTATATTATGTATTGTCGCGTTGGCTAATGAGCAGGTTATATTATGTATTGTCGCGTTGGCTAATGAGCAGGTTATATTATGTATTGTCACACTGGCTAATGAGCAGGTTATATTATGTATTTTTGTCGCATTGGCTAATGAGCAGGTTATATCATGTATTGTTGTCTCATTGAAATGAAGCAGCCAAGTACCTTAGAGTCAAAGTAAGTTATGAACCTGTTGATGCATGTCAAACAGTGCTACAAAAGGCAGGGGCAGGAAAGGATGTGAAGTAATTAAATACCTAATACACTGAGTAGAATTAATGGAAGCAGCCAGATACGTTAGAGTTTTCTAACTAATTAGCAATGAAATGGTATCTAATGCATATCGCACGCAACTAGAAGGGACTGAGAGGTTAGTATGCAGAAGGAAGCAGAAGGGTTATTGCTTTCCAAATTAGTGACTGTGGTAAAAAGCAATATCAGTGATGTGTATGGAACATTATAAATGTCCAAAACAATTGACTGTGGTAAAGGAGCAATATCACTGATGGATATGGAACGTCATAAATGTCCAAAACTGCATATGGAGCAATATCAGATGGATATGGAACGTCATAAATGTCCAAAACTCCATATGGAGCAATATCACCGGTGGATATGGAACGTCATAAATGTCCAAAACTGCATATGGAGCAATATCACCGATGGATCTGGAATGCCATAAATGTCCAGAACTCCATATTTGCTTTGTGAAAGAAATATGTTGAGGTCAGAGTACTTCTACATATGGGTAATGTAGAACTAGTTGCAGAAATAATGAGACATGGAAGTTTAGATGGCAGAAAATGTAGCATTGCTAATGGCATGAAGAACGGGAAATGTAAATGGGAACTACACTAATAAGTCGGTATAAATTGCAGAAAAAAAGATACAAGGATATCGGAATCAGAAATGAAAAATATGTACAGGTTGGGTGACCAGAAATGTAGTATTAAGGCCAGAAAGAATGGATAATTATTATAAAAGGGAGCAAAGTAACAATGCAGATAAGAGACATAAGGGAGTGCAGAGACGACTGTAACAAAGAATCTGTATCTCTTAAGAAATGGTGGCTCTGTTATTTGTCCTAACTTCATGATGGCTCCACACTATCAGCTGTAACTTGTACTCCCCAAAAATCAACAGGAATTCGGCTACAGGAAAGTGTGCCTCCAGGCATTTCTGCAATTACCACCTACTGACACCTCTAGGTGTCAAATACTTGTTCATATTTGCATTGATAATTCCAAAACTATGCTACCTAAAATGTATCAGAAGATTTTATCTTAAAATGTACGTGATGGCAAATAATTATATTCATATTTCACCTCTGTCTAATGCAGCTTAAGAAATATTGAACATTAATTATATACTCTTTGTATTGTAATAATTTTTCTCTCTCTCTAAATATCTAAACATTGACGTAATACAGACAGAACTGAATAGCCTCATATGAAAGCCCACATCTGTAGGAAGAAAATCCTGCTGGCAGTATGTGTCTTGCTTGAAAGTTTACTGAAATATAAACTGTTTATAGAACATTAAAAAAATTAATATTCCCTGCTTTTGTTTAGGCTTAAAATTCCATTATAATGTGAATAAAAGAATGCCGCTAATGTAAAGATTATTCTTTTTCTTATTGACATTTGCAGTTTTCCAGTAACACTTATGGATCCATACATATGAATATTTGTTTGAACTGTAAGGTGGTAACTTCATTTTTAAAGACTCAAGCCCCTACCCACTGGGAGTTAAAAGTACAGACTCAAAAGAGCTGTGCTAGAGGGAAGGAGTTAAGCTGTTAGAGTCCAACTTAAGGGAGACTATAATTGTTAGGGTCCAAGCACATCAGGAAAATAAGCTTTGCCGTTAGTATTAGTCGATTGCACACACACACGTATGCTGCTAATGGTGTCCTAATTGATGCTGTTATCAGGAGGGTATTTAACATCTGCTTAAATATCGAACTCTGTTAGTGTCTTCCCTTCCTGGATTCCCTTGTTACTGCCGTTTTGGATGCTCCAACAGTGAGTAGTATTTTTATCTCAACGTATGTTTCCAAACGCGGGTGCACTTAACTGACCTTTGTTTAGACAAAATTTGTTTTAAAGGAGGATGGGGTTAATAAAGACATTTACCCCCCTGGCATGACTGTAGTGTTTAGTACTTTCCTAACATGAATTTTGAAGTTCGAGTATGTTTGCTTTGCTTTATGCAGATATCCTTCCATATCACTGTAGCCATATTCTTTACCCAAAGGATCTCCTGCCAAGGATAGACCAACATCTGACCAGTATATCAAAGCCTTTAGCTCATACAGGCATCGTACATTACAAGTTTGATCCCCCCTGCAAGACATAGGGTATAAAGGTGACATATCGACCCACATACTCAGAACTTCGCTGCCAGTCCAAACGCCATTGTTGAACATAATTCTTAATGCCCTTCTGCTGTGCTGATTACCAAGTTGTGTTTTCAGATAAGTGCCCCGTTGTGGTTTTTTCTTCTTCTCTTCTGTTTCTTGTTGTGCTCATTGTCATCCAGAAAGGAAAAATTTAGTGTGCGAGGCACATTCCGTATAAAGACCATCACGACCAGTGTCTGTTTTTTTAGGATGCTTCCCACAGTCATACACAGTGCTCTATTTGCCAGACATTTGTGACTAAGACCCTACGTAGTTCTCTCTCCACTTTGTTCATCTACCTGGATCTTAACTTGTTGGATCAGGGTGCTGTGGAAGAATCCTGTCCCAAGAGCCAGTTCTCTGCCAAGAATGCCTAAAAAGTTAGGCCTGATCTGGCTGCTGTTAAGCCTTCCCTGGTCATCTGTGTTGAAGCTGGTGAAAGTCCAGAGGATCATCCAGTGGTTGCTTTGGATTCCTCTGCCGTGACCCTGTTGGAGTCTGGCATGGATCTGTCTTTAATATCTGTACCTGACGTTGAGGGGGAACCTTGGCTGAATATCTCTGAGGGTGATTCCTCCGATGTTAGTGAGGGAGATGATTCCTACAACCATTATTGAGTCTTGCCAGGGGTTTGACCCTCCGAGGGTGTTTCAAGCAGGCATCCCGCAGAAAAAAAATACATTTACCTTATTGTTAAGGATCCCAAACATGAATGACAAGATTTCATTTAGTATCCGTCTAATGTTTTGGTGGTCAATAGAGTGTCTGAGCTTCAGGCCTTCATGGCTATTCCTCCTTTCTTAGTTTTCCACAGAGACAGGGTGCTCTTCATACTAATCCTTTTATGCCGAATGTGGTTAGTGATTTGTCCTGTAATTCATCTGTTCATTTTCCCTCCTTTTTCCTTCTCTGCAGTTTGCCACCGAGTAGGTTTACATGTTGGATTTGCAAATACAGCTCCATATATTATTTGAGTAAAACTAAAGTTATTCACAAATCTGAGCAGCTTTGTTTCTTTTCATCCCAGGAGTTTGGTTTTGGCTGTCTCTTAAGCAAACCATCTCCTCTTCGATTTTCTAAGGCCATTTCTTTTTGTTCATGGAAAATGTCTTTCCCCATCTGTAAGGGTGCATTCTACTGGGGCAATTGCTTCCTGTGTTGCTGTTTTCAAGGCTCTGGATACCAGATCTATCCTTGAGGCTGCTACTTGGTCTTCTGTTCATACTTTCACTAAGAATTACATGTTGGTTATTTATAGGCCATAGCAGCCTTTGCCAGGGCTATCCTGCATGGGTTTGTAAAGGTCTCTTATGTGCCTGCCTCCTCCCAGGCATCCGTTAGTAAAGAATACTGTAGCAGTGATATGGAAAGGCATAGGGCAGTTGTGTAAGATCTCACCATAACAGTACATGGCCTTCTCTTCAATGTTGCAGTATCTACTCCCTCCCTCCCTCCCTCCTGCCATGGCCTAGGGACTCTCCTGTTTCTTCTTGTTCCTCCTCCAGGATACTAATGTTCTCCTTGTCCCTAACGGCATTCTGTTCCTTCTGTTCTTTGTCCCTAATGACATTCTGTTCCTCCTGGTACTTTTTCAGTTCTGAGCATGTGTTTCCATATGTCGCCTTTATGCCATGTGCCTTACATGGGGAGCATACATGTAATGTACCATGCCTGTAAGAGTTAAAGGCTTTGTTATACTGGCTAGACATTGGGCTGTACTTGGCAGTAGATCCCTTAGGTAAAGAATGCTGCAACAGTGTTAAGGAAATCTACTGTTATGGTAAGATTTTACACTGCTGTCCTTTTAGTGCAATATCCCCAGGTGAGCTGGTCCTGTGAGTCTGTTCTTGTCATGTGCTGTGACTTTGCAATAGAAACTTCAGTAGGGTTACTTTTCATAGTTTGTGATGAAATTTGATAAAATTTAAGCCTGCAAACAAAAATATATGCATCACTGAACACTGTATAGCAGCTTAATAGTTTTTCCTTTTTTCCTTTAGTATCCTAAGTTTGCAGAAATTGTCCACCTAACTCTTCCAGATGGCACAAAAAGAAGTGGACAGGTCCTGGAAGTTAGTGGATCAAAAGCTGTGGTCCAGGTAAGGTGGTGTTTTTTTATAAAGTAAACAGAGGTTAATTTTTCTGAATACAGAGCAACCCTGCTCCTTGTAGTACAGTAGAGTCATATATGTTTGAGTTTGTTTGCCCAGATTGATCATCTTGGTATGTACACATTTATATCATAAGCTCAGGGAGAAAAGATTCAAGAGCACATTGCAGACTAGCATCATAGAACATCATACAGTAGGATAGAATTAATGTGGATTGCCTGAATACAAGTGGAGAAAGACATTGTGGAAAATGTAGCGCTGAATGTATTGCATTTCTAGAACAGGTATATTTAAAATGCAGTGCTGAATGTATTGGATTTCTAGAACAGGTATATTTAAAATGCAGTGCTGAATGTATTGGATTTCTAGAACCGGTATATTTAAAATGCAGTGCTGAATGTATTGGATTTCTAGAACAGGTATATTTAAAATGCAGTGCTGAATGTATTGGATTTCTAGAACAGGTATATTTAAAATGCAGTGCTGAATGTATTGGATTTCTAGAACAGGTATATTTAAAATGCAGTGCTGAATGTATTGAATTTCTAGATGAGGTATATTTAAAATGTAGCGCTGAATGTATTGAATTTCTAGAAGAGGTATATTTAAAATGCAGTGCTGAGTGTTCTGAGAGACTGCCTTACATATCTGCAATTATACAGAGCTGAGTATATTTTTTTTGGTTATAGAGTTTAATTGTTGCTTAGATCTGTGTTGAAACTGTTGTCTCACTGTTCTGAGAGACTGATCAGCAAATATACAGAGCTGAGAATTTGTTTTTTTGGTTTTAAAGTTTGTACTGTTAGTTTTTGCTTAGGTCTCTGTTGAAACTGTTTTGTCCCACCCACCCTCCCTATTTTTGGTTTGTCCCACCCACCCTCCCTATTTTTGGTTTGTAGTTTAAATTTGGTGGCTTTTGCAGTTGCCCGTCCCACCGTAGATTTGATCTGGGTCACTCCCCCATCCCATCTCTTTACCACATTCTACCCAATAAACTCTTTCTGCACTTGTTTTTAGTCCTTTTTAATTTAATTGCATTTTTTAAACTGTGTTTGGTCTAATACTGCTGCATACTCAAGTATGCTAGCTTGCACTGCATGTGAATTGTTTTTTACTACTGTTTTTGCTACTTTTCTGTAAAAAAAAAAAAAAAAACTAAGCCTGTTTCCTACTTTTCCTGTAACTAGTTTTCCAGATACAGATTTGCTATAGGACTGTATGTAAGCTTCAGAGTCCCCCAAGCCTTTCTGTGTTGGAGGGAAGCCTTCTAGCTTATCAGTGGGAGTGGTAAGCACTAGGTAACCTGTCTGCCACATAAGTAGTGGTTCTGGCCCAGAATTTGTAGTTAGTGGCCGTTTGGGCAATCTCTTCCAACTTTCTGATTTGAAAGCCTGTATTTGCACTTGTTTCTTTCCTGTAACTCATATAGTGCAGATACAGATTCTTAGTTTTAGCACTTAAATTTGCTTGTTCATGCTCAGCACTTGTTCAGAACTTGTAAGCACTAAATAAGCTACTAATTACTATAGCACTCTATCTTCCTCATTACCTAGAGGAAAACAGTTTTTGTACTTACTTTTCTCACTTGCTTAGAGAAAAACAGCTCTTGTACTCACTTTCCTCACTTATCTAGAGGAAAAACCCTGCAACTCTTTTTGCATGGTCTTGCGCACAGAGTAGTGTCGGTTAGTTGGGGTATACTATTCCCGGCCCCACAAAGTCTGCGCTGTAAATTTTCCCTTAGAACTAGGCAAGCCTCAAATCAGGTGCTTCAGATCAGCTGCTCTTATTGCAGCACTTGCAAAACAGAAATCAGCACTTGTCCTAATCTCCTAGACAGCATTATTATTCTCCAAATTTCCTAGACAGCACTATTATAATATAGCATAAGACCCTCGATCGTCCACAGGACTTAAGTTCAATTTACTCTTCAAAGCATGTCCAGAGGTCAGCTTCAGGTGTACTCTCCAGTTCATCTGGTGGAATTGGGCATCCTGAGGCAATGTCACAACTGCCTCATGTATACAGACAACCCTCTCCTCTTACCGCTAGACACAAACACTTGTGAGAGATGCAAATTCACAGCCAGACTGGAGGCTAAGCGCTCTCAACCCATGACTGTAACAGACAGTCAAGAGGATAAGGGACACTTGCATCACACCACCTGTCACACATGAATCTACAAAACAAGCACCGGCAAAACATATGCATAAATACACAAAAACATATTCGGAGGCACTAGGTACCAATCTGAAAAAGAAACAGTGCCCTCCAAAGCAGACAAGCAAGCAACCTGCACCCCCAAACACAAGCCAGAAAACACACAATTCACCTCCGCAGTGTGCCTCAACAGCCCTTAAGGAAAAACACTATACCTAACACGTTAGTAATAGGAGACTCTATAGTAAGGCACACGGATGTTCCACTCACCAGGCTGAACAAGGAGAATGTTACTGTCAGCTGCCTGTCGGGTGCTCGGATCCGCCACATAACACAAGCACTTAGGTCACTCTAGAACAAGTACAAATATGACACTGTCATTGTACATGTTGGTGTGAATGATCTAAGACGTACCTCCCTGGACTACATGGAGAGACATTGAGGAGCTCTCTGATCATGTAGCCCAAGCTGGTATGACCCTGACCTTGAGTAGCATATACCTTTAGCTAGAATGATTTATTTATTATTTATTTATTTTACATTTGTTGATCGGGCTAGTCTGGCTGGATACATGTCCATTTTCAGCAGAGGCCCGAGGAGAAAAGCTCCACTATATACTAGTAAATCATAAAAGAACATGAAAACAGCACAGTAAGATAAATTATAGGCATGTAAAGAACTGTTAACATAGTAACAGAACAGAAGCAAATTCAACAAAATCTAAAATAGTGAGTATTCCTAATCCCATATTCTTTACAAGGCAAGAATATTAAAGTTGGAGAGAGAGAGAGAATAGTGACTCACCCAAGAGTCTGTATAATATGTACAGTATTAATAATGATAAACATTTAGTACCAGGGCACTAGTTATAAAGAAGCAGCACTAGTTCTGTATAATATGTACAGTATTAACAATAATGATAAACATTTAGTACCAGGGCACTAGTTATAAAGAAACAGCACTAGTGACTCGCCCAAGAGTCTGTATAATATGTACAGTATTAACAATAATGATAAACATTTAGTACCAGGGCACTAGTTATAAAGAAACAGCACTAGTGACTCGCCCAAGAGTCTGTATAATATGTACAGTATTAACAATAATGATAAACATTTAGTACCAGGGCACTAGTTATAAAGAAACAGCACATCAGGGAGCAGGATAAGGTTTAAATAAATGGAGAGATGACTGGTTGCAGTAATATAACAAGTAGAACGAAAAAAGGGATGTTGTAGGAAAGTAAAATGCAAGTGACATTCAAGGTGAGCTACAGAGGAGGGGTAGTACTAGTGATAGAGACGAGTGGAAGAGTAAAGGAGAGAACTGAGGTCAGTCAGGGTTAGAGCAAGGGCATAGCCAGTCAGATTTGAAATAGTTCTTTAGTTGTTTCTTGAAAAGTTCTGGAGAGCCTAGAGTGGTCAGTTCTGTGGGAAGTTTATTCCAGTATGAGCCAACACTATTTGTAAACAAGGAGTCACCAACTTTATTGTGTGATTTGAAAGTGGCAACTAGTAGTTTGTTAGCTGTGCGGAGGGAAGTAAGATTCCTGTAAGGGGCAATAAGGTTATTAAGTATGGGAGTATTAGTAGGGTAATGGATAATTTTATAGGTGATAACTAGTTGATGTAGGAGAATAAGATTTTGGAGTTCGAGCCAGTCAAGCTTTTTGAGATTAACACAATGATGGGTTTGAAATGGGGAACCTGTGGCAAACCTGGCAATGCTATGGTAGGCTGTGGCAAGTTTCTGAAGGTTAGATTTTGAAAGGTTTATGAGAGAAGAAGCATACAATAATGTAGAGATGAGATGAGTTTGGGCTAGAGACACCCTGGTGGTAGGTGTAAGAAAGGGCTTAAGTCTATAGTGGGCACCTATCTTTTTATTAACTGTTTTGATGGTTAGGTCAGTGTGGCAATCAAAGTTTAGTTGATTATCTATTGTAAAGCCTAGAAGTTTATTGGAAGAATCAGGTGTAATGATAGTGCCATTATTAGACGCAATAGAAAAGGAGAAAGGGGCAGACTTAAGGGTTGGGGAGAAGAGTAATGATTTTTTTGGGGGGGGATTAAGGAGGAGACAGATATGTTGGAACCATTTTTCTGCTGCTGTAAAGACTTTTTGGGTGGTAGAATGAAGTTCAGCTGGAGATGCAGCAGAACAGATGAGTTGAATCATCTGCATACTGAATACATGTGGATGTTGGGAGTGAAGTAGACAGGTTATTTATAAATATGGAGAAGAGAAGGGGACCTAAGATGGAGACTTGAAGGACACCGATAGTGACTGGGAGCTGAGAGGATAGATGGCTGTCCCAAAGGACTGCTTGTTGTCTATCTTTCAAATAAGAGTCAAACCAGTGCAATGCTGAAGAGTCAAGTGAGAGAGATTTCAGAGTGTCTAGCAAAAGTTGATGGTTCACCATATCAAAGGCTTTAGAGAGGTCAAGAAATAAAGCAGAGGAAAATTGGTTATTGCGATTTTTGTTGATAGTATCTGTGAAGGAGAGAAGTGCAGTGGAAGTACTATGGAAAGGTCTAAAACCATGTTGGGAATCTGCAAGTAGGCTATTATGTTAAAGATGGTATAAGAGTTGTTGGAGTATACAAAGTTCCATAATTTTAGATAGAGGTGATAGTAAGGCTATAGGACGGAAATTAGAAAGTTCATTAGTGTTACCTAGTTGATTCGGTTATAGTTCTGTTAAGATAGAGACTGGGTATGCTAGTTCTGCTGCTGCTAGCTTCATATATTCAGCTGGAAGTTGGTCAGCTGAAGGGGTGCATGGTTTAAGTTTTGAGAGTAACTTACGTATATGGGTTGTGGAGACTGTACTAAATTTTAAAGTGGGGGTGTTATTTTGAGGAGAGGTATTTTGAAGGGAGGTGAGGGGAGTCATGGTCTTTGCTAGAGAGGTGACTGTTTCCGAGAAGAAGTTATTGAACATATTGGCTATTATGATACCACAATACAAAGACAAAATGATCAATTTCAACAATTGGCTAAGCTTCTGGTGTCATTCTAAGGGGATCCAGTGTCTGTCTGCCTGGGATGACATGATACACAAGCCTCGCTGTTTCACCAGAGATGAGTTGCACCTGTCACACCTAGGATGTTAAGTTGTCAATCTCGCCTTCATTCTTGCTGGATGGGTTCGGAGCCGATCCTCTGCTCCAACTCAGCACTTGCTAAGCTCGAGAGCTAATTTTACCAGCTCGAGGCAACCCTATATCCCATGATGCAAGGCAGAGACTACCCAGATCTCGTTTGCCGCTTCGCTAACGAGGTGCCTTTTTTTTACCAGCTCCAGGTAAGTTTCTAAATATAAGACTTTAGTCTAACCCCTTTAATTTTTCATAACTATAGTTGTTTTTTGTTAACCTTAATGCTAACTTTAACCCTATTCCCGTTAGTGTTCCCTTTTTTTCGAGTTATTTATCCACTTTCCCTAGCTTAGGCCTTAGGCCTTCCCCTTCCTAAATTTTTTCCTGTCAGGGATTGTTTGTGTCTGACTGTGTTGTTATCCCTGTTATCCCTGTTTAGTTTAAATTTTTGGATTGGGTGTTTTTTGTGTGTGTGTGTTGGTGTTTTGTTTTTGACATCTTGTGTTTCCTCGACACAGCTATGTCGAAGGACACAAAGGTCTCAGGCTTCAAGAAGTGCGACTCGTGCTGTCAGAAGATGTCTCTGACAGACGGTCACACTTCTTGTATCTACTGCCTGGGACCTCTGCACCTGCAGGACTCTTGTGCTATCTGTCATGCCTTCAGCCCAAGAGTCCTGCAGGAAAGCAGAAATAAATTGATATTAAAGGGCTTATTAAAGCCTGAGAGCTCCCCGACTAAGTCGGCGCCGGGGAAGCCCTCGAAACCTATCAAGCCTTCGGCTGAAAGTTCCAAGCCATTGGCTACTGGTTTATCTTCACCAGTGTCGAGGTCGGCTCCAGCTGGAGCCGATCCTTCCATTATAGCAGTCACAGTATCAGCTCCATCCGGCGCCGATACTGCCCAGTCTGGACATTCAGTGTCTGCTCCGGCTGGAGCCGACGTATCCTCGGCTCCTTTGGCTCCATCGATCTCTAAAAAGAGATCTCGATCCCCCTCAGAGTTGATACGTTCGGCTCAGAGATCACCCTTGCTCTCGGAGCGGAGCCATCGGAGCCGTTCTTCTCTGTTGTCCAGGCTGTCTGATCACGACCTCGAGAGAGTGGTGAGTAGACTATTAAAGTCTCAGGCATTGGCCCAAATGCTCCATAGCCCGTCTCAACAGACGGTAGCTATTTCACATCCACCAAACATTCCTCCTTCAACTCTCTTACAGAGCTCGGAGCCGGAGCTCCTCGGAACTGTGACCGTTGTAGCTTCGGAGCCGATGCCACCCCTTTCGGCTCAGTCGTCCTCTGCTCCGACTTCCTCCTTGAGGCCTTCATTGGAGGGATCCGGGTGTCTGGTCTCTCTCGTCGGCTCCGAGGGGGCGAGTGGCATCGGACCCTTGTCCGACCACATTCTCCCTCTCGGGGCTTCGGCGTTGGTGAGCTCAGCCCCGACATCTGCCACGGAGCCTTCCCTCTTGGTGAGGCCTGGAGTTCCTATCTCTTCGGAGCGGGAACCTTTTGGTCTCTTTGACTGGGGAGCCTTCGAGGAGATGAGTGTACTAGCCCTTGGGCTTAGTCAACGGACAGTTACATCAGCTCCTCCCACTACAGTGCCTGCTGACGTCTCTTCCCACTCTCTTGCTCCCGGACCCAGAGATCCAACGCCTCAGGTTTCCCAATTGGGAATATCTTCCTCTTCCGAGGCTTCTCCTGATCCGTCAGGTGAACCTCCGCGTAAGAGGACATGCAAGAGAAAACATCTAGACTCCCCCGAGTCTGTTACATCTGATACTGACCTGGATGAGTCGGAGGGATCCCCAAGGTCCTCCTCTGAGGATGTCTCTTTCTCAGACATCCTTGAACTCCTTAAGCAGAGGGGGAACTGGCCCTCCCTTAATCCTTCCGAGGAACTGGCCCTCCCTTAATCCTTCCGAGGACGAGTCGGTATACCTGGAGGCGTTCGGATCTCGACCCTCCACCTCCTAGGTGTCTCTGCCTTTTGACCCTCTTATGGATGTAGTGGCTCGGAAGGCGTGGATGGCTCTGGATTCGGTGGAACCTATTCCTAGGAGGCCTTCAAAATTCATTACGGCCCCACCAGATAGACAATATTTGACAAAGGGTGTCCCAGTTGATGCCATGGTGGTGGCTGCTGCCACCAAGAAGGAACTAGCTGATCTTTCAGTACCTGTCCATCCTCCTAACAAGGATTCTAGGACTATGGACAGGTATGGCAAGCGGATTTTTTTCTTCAGCGACTTTTGCCATGAGATCGCTGAACTACTTGTGCCACTTCACCCGCCTTCAAAGAGACGTTCTTAAAGAGTTGGGAGAAGTTTTACAGGATCCGTCAGCTGCTGGGTCTCAGG
Source organism: Protopterus annectens (assembly GCF_019279795.1). Taxonomy (NCBI): domain Eukaryota; kingdom Metazoa; phylum Chordata; order Ceratodontiformes; family Protopteridae; genus Protopterus; species Protopterus annectens. Next base: position 331,998,555 of record NC_056743.1, read on the forward strand.
ATAAGATTAGCTCACAGCTAGGAATCCTTAACTCCATTGTTAACTCCTCCATGCGGCTCATTTCTTATGCAGCCGATGGAGCGAGTAGAGCTGCAGGCACAGGAGTGGCTTTAAGGCGTCAGTCCTGGATGCGGCTTTGTAATTTTGCAGACCCCTTCAAGGCATCCTTCACAAACTCCCCTTTTGATGGTTCGACCTTGTTCGGACCTCAAGTGAAAGACACTTTGACTAGATGCGAACAAGATGGCAAGACTCTTTCTGCCGTAGGAGTCCATTTCTCCACCCCTTCAAGACCTTACCCCAAAGGACAGAAGGGAGGGAAAATGTGGTTCTGCAAATCTCAAGGAGTCACGCCTGACGCACAAAGTCAGTTTATCCCCAGAGGCAGAGGGGGTAACAATAATAGACGCCGCCCTAGGGGCAGAGGGGGTCCGCAGAATCAGGGTAGCAGAGAGCCTCTTTCTGACAAACCCTTCCAGCATCCCTGAGATGTTGCCCGATTGTCCACCTTCGGAGGCAGTCGGGGGAAGATTATCGCTGTACCCAATAGCCTGGCTTTCCCTTTCTCAAGACAAATGGGTACAGTCAATTATATCCGAGGGTTACAAAATTCCCTTTATTCAAACCCCAATTCAGCAAAAGGGAACCCTTCCAGACGTTCCACCCGGTCTAAGGGAACTAGCAGTACTAGAAATATCAAAACTGCTAGCAAAAAGAGCCATCCAGCCAGTCCCAGCAGACCAAATAGAATCCGGAATCTACTCAAGGTTCTTTTTAGTTCCAAAAAAGACAGGGGACTGGAGACCAATATTAGATCTGAGCAAACTAAACAAGTTTGTAAAGAAATCAAGATTCGGATGGTCACGCTTCAGTCCATTCTACCCTTTCTGGGCAAGGACAATTGGATGTGCTCGATAGATCTTCAGGATGCGTACTATCACATAAAAATTCACAGACGCTCCAGAAGATTTCTCCGCTTTCGGCTGGGGACCAGTCACTTCCAATTCAGAGCCCTGCCCTTTGGACTCACTACAGCCCCCAGAGTGTTCACCAAATGTATGGCAGTGGTTACGGCTCACCTGAGACATCAAGGATTCCAGGTGTTTCCATATCTAGACGACTGGCTCCTCACTGCCACCACCAGGCATCAACTTCTCCAAGCCAGAGATTACACCATTCACATTTGCAGAGGGCTAGGATTTCTATAAATTTGAAAAATCTGCCTTGTCAATCTATTACTTTTATAGGCGCAAAATTGGACACCGTACAACTTTCAGCAAAGTTAACAGACCAAAGGATCTTGGACATTCAAAGTCACGTCCAGGTGATTCTTCTCAGCAACAAAATTCAGGCCAGATTTGCTCTGAAAGTATTGGGTCTTATGGCGGCCGCCATAACACTTCTTCCCTTTGCCCGCTTTTACATGCGTCTTCTACAATGGATGCTATTCGCCCAATGGTCTTTTCAACAACTTCCCATGCGTCACAAGATCACAGTAACTCCAACTTGCAAAAGGCATCTGACCTGGTGGACAGCATCCCCTCAAGTCCATCACGGCAGACCCTTTGTCCCTCCTGCCCCGGTTGCCACGGTTACATCGGACGCCTCCCTGATCAGGTGGGGGGGGCATTATCAGGGCAGAATGGTCCATGGCACTTGGCAACCTTTCGAATACCATCTGCACATAAATGTCCTGGAGATGAGAGCGGTGCTTTTAACGTTGCAAGCCCTCAACGACTCTCTTCCCCTGGGAACTATTGCAGTCCAAACGGACAATATGTCTGTAGTGTGGTATATCAACAAACAGGGCGGAACCAAGTCCTATCCACTGTGTCGAGAGGCTCTCAGACTTTGGCAATGGGCAATCTCTTCTCAGCGGTTTCTGATAGCAACGCATATCCCCGGGAAATCCAACATCATAGCGGACAGATTGAGCAGAGCTATTCTCATGCCTCACGAGTGGTCTCTCAAACAATCGGTGACGGAAGAGATTTTTCAGAAGTGGGGCCTTCCTTGCTGTGACCTTTTCGCTACACCTCAAAACAGCAAATGCCCAGACTTCTCTCTCTTCCCCCTTCCAGGCCATCCCCTCAGAGACGCTCTAACCCAAGATTGGCCCCGGGGACTTCTTTATGCCTTTCCCCCCTTTCCGCTGATACCTCAAGTAATTCAGAAAGCAACCGCCTTGAGAGCCAAGTTGATTCTCATTGCCCCTTATTGGCCTCCACAGATATGGTTTCCGTTCCTACATCATTACCTCTTGGTACAGCCATGGCATCTGGACCCGGTTCCAGATCTTCTGACCCACCAGTCGGGGCAGCTGCACCAATCCATACCTTCTCTCAACCTCACTGCTTGGTTGCTCCACTTCCATCCTTAGCCAGGCTTCCTATGATTTCTAATCCCGTCCAGGATATCATAGTAGCTTCCCTAAAATCTTCTACCAGAAGGATTTACACTAGTAAATGGCGATGTTTCTCCTTCTGGGCAAAAGCTAGGAACATAGACCCCTATACTGCTCCGATTCATTCGGTCTTGGACTTCCTAGCTGTGATTTTTCATTCAGGATCCTCTTCCTCCACAGTAAAAGTTCAGCTGGCAGCCATTTCGAATTTTCATATAGGCCTTTTGGACCACAACATTATGTCACATAAACTTTGCAAGGCATTCCTTCGAGATATCTTTTTACTTAAACCTCCGATTAGAGACCCCCCACCACAGTGGGATCTAAATTTAATTTTAACATCCTTGATTCTTCCCCCTTTCGAACCCGCAGCTGCCTGTTCTTTGAAATTTCTTTCCTGGAAGACACTTTTTCTAGTCGCCATTACTTCCGCAAGGAGAGTATCTGAGCTTCATGCTCTCTGCATTCGTCCTCCCTACTTAATCTTCCACAAAGATAGGGTATCTTTAAGGACTAATCCTTCTTTCTTACCAAAAGTGACATCGCAGACTAACTTAAATCAATCCATTGATCTTCCAGTGTTTTTCCCGAATTATTCTGATAGAGCGGAACAAAAGTTACATTGTCTTGATGTTCACCGTCAGCTCAGATATTATCTGGACAAAACTAAACCTTTTCGGAAATCTGATCAACTGTTTCTATCCTATGCAGAGAACAGGAAAGGCCTTCCAGTTTCCAAGGTGACTTTATCTAGATGGCTGTCTTCTGTGATTACTTACATTTATCAGCTCAGAGGCAAAGAGTTGATTTCTAAGCCAAAAGCCCATTCTACCAGAGCTCTAGCTACATCGACAGCTTTTCAAGCTAGACTTCCAATAGACACTATTTGTGCAGCAAGCCACATGGGCCTCTCCTCATACCTTTGTTTCACATTACAAATTAGACTTGGCCTCCAGAGACAGAGCTAATTTTGGTTCCACCGTTCTCAAGAGTCTGTTCCATTGAGCCACCCAGGATAGAGGTGCTAGGGACGTGGTCACATCCAGCAAGAATGAAGGCGAGATTGACAACTTAACATTAAGAAGTTATGTACCTACCATAACGTTCCATGTTAGTTGTCTTCTCTCGCCTTCTTTCTTGCGTCCCACCCTCCATCCCCCTAGCCTGGTCAGACCGAGAAGATTATGCCTCTTCTATTAAGAGGTTTTATTCCTTTTCTAGCTATTCAGTTTCTAGTGTCACTAGATTAGCTTGATCCTTTCTTGAGGATTATGATGTGATTTAGTATTGTTACTTTTTCTTCCTCCTCTACAGTTGGAAGAATATATTACTATTTCCTTAGCTACCAAACGAGATCTGGGTAGTCTCTGCCTTGCATCATGGGATATAGGGTTGCTGTAAAATTAGCTCTCGAGCTTAGCAAGTGCCGAGTCGGAGCCGAGGATCAGCTCCGAACCCATCCAGCAAGAAAGAAGGTGAGAGAAGACAACTAACATGGAACGTTATGGTAGGTACATAACTTCTTATTTTCGAATACTGGCCAAGGCTCTTGCTGTCCCCATAGTGCCTTTTTTAGGCAAGGCTCAAAGGACAAACCAACCACCATAACCAGCACAGGTAACCAAAAACTAAGGGTAATGCTACTCAATGCCAGAAGTCTCAACCTCTAAAATGCACACACTTGAGGCTCTCCTCAGCATGGAGAAAATCAATGTTTGTGCAGTGACGGAAACCTGGTTCAAGGCTCGAGAGCACCCCAGCACTGCCAGGTTACAATTCATATCATACCTTCTGGCCTCAGTTACCGGATCGCAGTACAAAGGGCAGAGGTGTATCCATATTCATCAAGGATACCCATATATCCAGGTTAGTAGTGCAGCATGATGCCCCAGAGATCATTCATGCGCAACTATCAGCAGGCAAAAACACTTTTCAAGTCGTAGCCGGTTATAGATCGCCCACCATGTCCCAAGATGCTCACTCTGCATTCCTTGAGACATTGCAAAATATAAAGGTTCTACCCAACACCATAATCTTGGGTGATTTCAACTACCCTAGTATAGACTGGGCGAACTACCAATGTTCCAACTCCTATGCTCAGCGATTCATAGAATTTATAAATTCAAATGCCCTTGAACAACTAGTATGTTCCCCCACTAGAGGGGACAACATGTTGGATTTAATCATCACAAATATGGGCGCCCACTGTACCACACCTGTTATCACTCCCTCCTTGGTCAGATCCAACCACAAACTGATAACCATGGACATCCTCACCCCCCCCCACCTCCCCCAGTCAAAGAAACCATAGTCAAAAACCTTTCCAAAGCAAACTTCAAACTACTTGCATCCAAAGTGGAAAGCTTCACTATTCCCTTGCAGAAGGATAATGATATCCAGGATGCGGAATCCTACACCAAGGCACTCTATATGCATCTTCAGGATTGCATGGACCATGCTATCCCATATAAAATCAAGACTCCTTCCTCAAGCAAGAAGAAACCAGTCTGGTGGACCCTGGCCATAAGCAAACTTAACAATAAAAGGAGGGGAGTTATACAAAAAAAGGCCAAATCTCAAGTAGAAAAATCATCCCTGATCAGCATTAGTAAGAAATTGAGGGTCCTCATCAAGTCAACTAAAGCTAATTTTGAAAGGAAAGTTGCCAAGGATAACCATAAGGCCTTCTATGGCTATGTCAAAAACCTAAATGGCAATGCTCAGGTCTGTTCTGAGCTAGTACAAAATGGAACAAAATACACTGACCCCACTGACATTGCCAACATCTTGGCTGACAGGTTCAGTGCAAATTCCCCACCACCACCACCTACAAGGGCCTATTACCATTCCAGGGCATTGTGCAAGTCCAATTATTACTGATACGTTGGTTAACAAGGCTCTATCTAAAGCTAAAAACACTGCCTCCATGGGACCAGATGGTGTCCCAGGCTGTGTCATACGCGAGCTCCAAAAGGAATTAACCCCGCATCTTAATACCCTGTTCAGTCTCAGCCTCTCCACAGGATATGTGCCCAGAGAATGGTGCACGGCAACAGTGGTCCAGCTACACAAGGGTGGGGCCACAATTGACCCTGGGAACTACCGACCAATAAGCCTGACCAGTCTGATCTGTAAGGCTATGGAGTGAATCATTATGGAACTCATAAATGGAGAGATTGGGAGCCTTCAGTCGCTGGACCCCACACAGTTCGGCTTCAAGGGCAGATCATGCCTCCTGAACCTGGTGGATTTCTTTGAGACAGTTACTCAGGCTATAGATAAGGGAAAGGAGGTACACACGGCTTACCTTGACCTTGCTAAAGCATTTGACACCATTCCCCATTCAGGTATTATTGATAAGCTCACCAGCCTGGACATAAACCCTTGCGTCACAAGATGGATCGCAAACTAGCTCTTAGACAGATCCCATAAAATAAGAGTAGCGGGATCTATGTCCGAATCCAGACCAGTAACGAGTGGTGTACCTCGGGGCTGTGTCCTGGGGCCCTCCTGTTTGGCATATACTTCTCAGAAGTAAAGGCAAGCACGGAAGGGCTGTGGCTGACTAAGTTTGCGGACGACTGAAAACTGGGAGCTATAATAGAGTCTCCGGCCGACTTGGAGATCCTCCAGAAGGGCCTAAATGAGACTGATGCATGGTGTCAAAGCCATGGTCTCAAGCTAAATGCAAAAAAATGTGTAGTAATCCCCTTTGGAAAAAACAGAGTACCCACAAACTACAACATAGGAGGTAATCCCCTGAAATCTGAAGAAGAAATAAGGGATCTAGGGACCCAAGTAGATAGCCAGCTTTCCTTTGATACTCATGTTGCCAAAGTGGTTAGAAAATCCTTCTATGTGACCCATCTGATCATGAAAGGGTTCACATCAAGATCAAAGGATGTAATGGTGCCCCTCTACTCTTCCCTCATCAGGCCCATTATTGAGTACAGTGCACCAATTGGAATGTACCTGGCTAGACATCTCCAGCAGCTGGAGAGACCACAGAGGTACCTAACCAAGAGAATTACTGGCCTCAAACAATTGCCCTATGCAGCACGATTAAAAAAGCTAAGACTGTTCTCTGTTACAAACCACTTTCTCAGAGGCGATTTCTGTCTAACGTACAGAGCCATGTCCATCCCAGAACTGTTGAACATGCTCCATCTTAGCAAAACCAAATCTACTCGAGCTACACGCTCTAGGGATATAAACCTCAGCACAACAATGAATAGAACACGCTGTAGGGATAGATTCCCTTCACAGAGACTTCCCTTACTATGTAACAGGGTCCCAATCTACATAAGACCGAGCCCCTCACTATCACTCTTCAAGAAACAAGAATCAAAAAAAAAAACAAAAACAAACAAATTATCCTTGTTTCCCGTCTTTCCTGACCTAGAGTAGTCCAAATACAGGCTTTGCTGTATTCTGGACTTTTGGAAAGTTCCTGCGTTGCCCATTTCCTTTCTTGGGTAAAGGGAGGCTTCTTTGTTCACCAGTGGCAGTGGGGAGCTTAGAGCAGCCTATCTATCCATGGAGGAGTGTTCCCAGCACAAGAATCTGGTAGTCTATTGGCCGTTTTGGGCCAATTTCTAGCTCTTTCAAGTCCCCCCCTGTATAAAACCTGCTTTAGCACGGCTTTGCGCGATTTTGCGCAGCATCGGGCAACGCCGCTTAATTGGGTTTAAACCATTCTCGGCTCCACAAAGTCTGCTCTTCACTTTTTCCCTTAGAACTGATCTAGTTCTCATAATAAACACCCTATTCCTACTCCTAAAGCCTGGCACTTGCTCACTAAAGCAATTATATAAGTCAGCACTAAATAATTAAAAGCACTACATCCTCGCAAACTCCCCTTGAGTACCTTGTTCCTAATTGGCCCTTTTTTCAATTATAAAGGAATTCCCAGTACTATTCTAGCATGTCCAAAGGTCAGTTGTCAATCTCCTCTCCGGTCCAGCTGGTGAATCTGGCAATCTTGAGGCAATGTTACAACTGCCTCATGTACACAGACAACCCTCTCCTCCTCCCAACAAATTCCAACACATGTGAGAGATGCAACCATATAGCCAAACTGGAGGCTAAGCTCTCTCAATTTAGTACTGGCGTAACCAGTCAGGAGGAGAAGGAAACCACACTCACTACAATTCCATTCTCACATAGACCTACCACGACAGCAAACCAAATGCATAAACACACAAAAACATACTCAGAGGCTCTAAATAAAAATCTGCCTAAGCAACAGAGACCTCCAAAGCAGAAACCCAAGCAACCGCTACCCCAAAACAAAACACATGCAACACATAGCTCACAAACCCAGTGTGCTGAACAGTCACAGCCCTTAAGGCTAAACACACCTGATACACTTGTAATAGGTGACTCTATCGTCAGGCACACTGACATCCCTCTCACCAGGCTGAACAAGGAGAAGGTCACGGTGAGCTTCCTGTCGAGCGCTAGGATCCGCCACATAACACAAGCACTCAGGTCACTCCAAGGCAAGTACAAATATGACTCCGTCATTGTCCATGCTGGTGTGAATGACCTGAGACATAGAGGAGCTCTCTGAGCATGTAGCCCAGGCCGGTATGACCCTGACCTTGAGTAGCATCTTACCCTCACCAAGAATGATGCCACAGTATGAAGACAAGATGATCAATTTCAGCAGTTGGCTTAAGTATTGGTGTCATTCAAAGGGGATCCAATGCCTGTCAGCCTGGGATGACATGCTCGACAAGCCACGATGCTTCGCTAGGGACGGCTTGCACCTGTCACCCCTGAGCTTTCGGATATTGGCAAAGGCTCTTGCCACCCCCATAGTGCCTTTTTTAGGCAAGGCTCAAAAGACAAACCCACCTCCATAGGTATCACAAGGGATAAGAAACTGAGTAATGCTACTCAATGCCAGAAGTCTAAACCTCAAGATGCACGCACTCGAAACTCTCCTTAGCATGGAGAGCATAGATATCTGTGCAGTAACAGAAACCTGGTTCAAGGCTCCCGAGAGCACCCCAGCACTACCAGGTTATACCTCATACCATGTTTTTCGGCCCCAAAACTTGGACCGAACCACAAAAGGAGGGGGAGTATCAATATTCGTCAAAGATACCCACACCTCCAGGTTGGTGGCACAGCACGAAGCATCAGAGACTATCCATGTGCAACTAACAGTTGGTAAAACTGCCTTCTAGTTTATAGCCTGCTACAGACCACCCTCCCAAACCCAGGAACCGAACTCGGCCTTCCTGAGAACACTGGAAAATATGAAGGTCTCTCCAAACACCATTATATTGGGCGACTTCAACTACCCAAACATAGACTGGGAGCATTACTCTAGCTCCAACACCCTAGCCCAAAGGTTCCTAGAATTTATAAACTCAAATCCTCTGGAACAGCTTGTTACCACTCCCACATGAGGGGAAAACATACTGGACCTGATCATCACCAACATGGGGACACTATGCCCCAGATCAGAAGTGTATCCCTCACTGGTAAGATCAGACCATAAACTAATCTCACTAGATATTCACATCCCGACCCCAGCCCCTGCCCAGAAAACCACAGTGAAAAACTTCGCTAAAGCAAATTTCACACTCCTCAAAACCAAGGTGGAATCCTTCAAAGCCCCCTGGCCTGTGGAAAATACTGCCCAGACCGCAGAATCCTTTATAAATGCATTCTATGAACACCTTCAGGAATGCATGGATCATGCAATCCCAAACAAAACCAAGACCCAATCCTCCAAAGGCAGGCGTCCTGTCTGGTGGACCCCAGCCATAAACAAAACTATACAATAGAAGGAGGAAGCTACTACATGATAGAGCAAAATCCCAAAAAGGGAAGGCATCTCTGATCAGTATTAGCAAAAAACTATGGGCACTCATAAAATTGTCTAAGGCCAGCTTCGGGAGAAAAATTGCACAGGACACTAAGGATAATCACAAGGCTTTCTTTAGTTATGTTAGAAACCTGGGTGGGAATTCCCAGATATGCTCAGAATTAGTCCAAAATGACAAAAAATACACCAAACCCACAGACATTGCCAACATCCTAGCTGACAGGTTCAGGCAAACTTCTCCCCTTCCCCACCAAAGGGCAAATATCTATCCCAGCAGAGTGCTGCCCCCCTGATATCTCAGATGCTCAGGTAAGAGCCGCCCTCTCCAAAGCAAAAAACACAGCATCAATGGGACCAGACGGTGTCCCGGGCTGCGTCCTATATGAACTCCAAGAAGAGCTAAACCCAAACATAAAACTACTGTTCAATCTCAGCCTTACTACAGGATATGTACCCAAAGAGTGGCGTACAGCAACTGTGGTCCCTCTCTACAAAGGTGGTGCCTCAACAGATCCTGGAAACTATCGCCCCATAAGCCTGACTAGCTTGGTCTGCAAAGCTATGGAAAGGATAATCATGGACCACATAAATAAAGATATTGGACCTACAGACACTGGATCCTACCCAGTTCGGCTTTAAGGGCAGATCCTGCCTCTTAAACTTTGTTGATTTCTTTGAAACAGTCACCAAGGCCATTGACGAGGGGAAGGTGGTCCGGTCCACACAGCCTATCTGGACCTCGCAAAAGCCTTCGATACAATACCCCACTCGGGCATTATAGATAAGCTCACCAGCTTAAACATAAACCCCTATGTCACTAGATGGGTTGCAAACTGGCTCAAGGACAGAACCCACATGGTTAGAATTGCTGGAGCCATGTCAGACTCCAAACCAGTTACAAGTGGCTTCCCACAAGGCTCAGTCCTGGGACCTCTCTTGCTCGGTATATATTTCTCGGAGGTACAGGCCAACACGGAAGGACTGTGGCTGACCAAGTTTGCAGATGACTGCAAACTGGGAGCCATAATCGATTCTCCAGCCGACACAAACATCCTACAAAAGGGCCTCATAGAAACAGACAACTGGTGCCAGAGCCTTAGTCATCCCCTTCGGCAAAAACAAAGTGCCCACAAATTACCACATAGATGGTAATCCATTAAGTATGGAAGACGTAATTAGGGACCTGGGGACCCAAGTTGATAGCAATCTCTCATTCGACAACCACGTGGCCAAAGTGGTTAGAAAAATCATTTTATATAGCCCACCTAATCATGAAGGGATTCACCTCTAGATCAGGGGGAGGTCATCGTGCCTCTACTCATACCTCATCAGGCCCATAATCTGAGTACAATGCCCCTTTTGGGATGTACCTTACCAGACACCTGCAGCAACTGGAAAGACCCCAAAAGTACCTCACCAAGAGGATCAAAGGGCTCAAACAGATGCCTTATGCTGCCCGGTTAAAGAAACTTTAGCTCTACACAGTGGAATACCGCCTGCTCAGACGCGATCTGTGCCTGACTTATAAAGCCATGTCCAACCCAGAATTAATGGACATGCTGCACCTCAGAAAATCCAAACCCCATCGAGCTACACGCTCGAGAGACTTTAACCTCAGCACTGAAATAAACAGGACATGCTGGAGGGACAGATTCATAACCTAGAGGCTCCCGTCACTCTGGAATAAAATCCCAGTCCAGGTTAGGCAGAGTCCCTCATTGACTCTCTTCAAGAGGAATCTTGGTGAGTGGATGGGAGATCGTAGATTTACTCCAGGTATCACTTCTGTGTCACTGTTAGACAGATGCACAGTATACTAACCTCGAAAAAGGCCATTCATTTTAAAGTGGGTGGCAAAAGCCAAACACTCTGGCTAGGCTTGTAAATGCCCTAGGGCAGATAGCCTAGTATAAACCTATGAACCTAAGAGGAACCTTGATGAGTGGATGGGTAACAGAAAGTTCACACCAGGGATCACACTAACAGCACTACTAGATAGGGGCCAAGGATACTAGCTGCTAGTACAAGGGTGTAGGGAACTACTGAAGGGGCGGTGAATACCGCACAACGTGGCTGGGCTAATGTATGCCTTCGGGCAGATAGCTCAGTACCAACCTATGAATGTATGGGATTTCTAGAAGATGTATATTTAAAATGTAGCGCTGAATGTATTGGATTTCTAGAAGAGGTGTATTTAAAATGTAGCACTGAATGTATTGGATTTCTAGAAGAGGTATATTTAAAATGTAGTGCTGAATGTATGGGATTTATCGGAGGTATATTTAGCACAGTTCAAGTAGCATCTGGCTGAAATTACTGCAACTGAAGGCGATGTGAGATTGTCTGGACAATACTTAAATTGCTGGACTGTATAATTAACTTTAAGAGTTGTACAGCACATAGGAAAATACGATAACAGAATAATACGTTTAAGCGGGGTGGTTGCGATGGTGCATTGGTTAGCGTTGTCAGAGGCAAAGAGTTGATTTCTAAGCCAAAAGCCCATTCTACCAGAGCTCTAGCTACATCGACAGCTTTTCGCTAGACTTCCAATAGACACTATTTGTGCAGCAAGCCACATGGGCCTCTCCTCATACCTTTGTTTCACATTACAAATTAGACTTGGCCTCCAGAGACAGAGCTAATTTTGGTTCCACTGTTCTCAAGAGTCTGTTCCATTGAGCCACCCAGGATAGAGGTGCTAGGGACGCGGTCACATCCAGCAAGAATGAAGGCGAGATTGACAACTTAACATTAAGAAGTTATGTACCTACCATAACGTTCCATGTTAGTTGTCTTCTCTCGCCTTCTTTCTTGCGTCCCACCCTCCATCCCCCTAGCCTGGTCAGACCGAGAAGATTATGCCTCTTCTATTAAGAGGTTTTATTCCTTTTCTAGCTATTCAGTTTCTAGTGTCACTAGATTAGCTTGATCCTTTCTTGAGGATTATGATGTGATTTAGTATTGTTACTTTTTCTTCCTCCTCTACAGTTGGAAGAATATATTACTATTTCCTTAGCTACCAAACGAGATCTGGGTAGTCTCCGCCTTGCATCATGGGATATAGGGTTGCTCTCGAGCTTAGCAAGTGCAGAGTCGGAGCCGAGGATCGGCTCCTAACCCATCCAGCAAGAAAGAAGGTGAGAGAAGACAACTAACATGGAACGTTATGGTAGGTACATAACTTCTTATTTTCAAATACTGGCCAAGGCTCTTGCTGTCCCCATAGTGCCTTTTTTAGGCAAGGCTCAAAGGACAAACCAACCACCATAACCAGCACAGGTAACCAAAAACTAAGGGTAATGCTACTCAACGCCAGAAGTCTCAACCTCTAAAATGCACACACTTGAGGCTCTCCTCAGCATGGAGAAAATCAATGTTTGTGCAGTGACGGAAACCTGGTTCAAGGCTCGAGAGCACCCCAGCACTGCCAGGTTACAATTCATATCATACCTTCTGGCCTCAGTTACCGGATCGCAGTACAAAGGGCAGAGGTGTATCCATATTCATCAAGGATACCCATATATCCAGGTTAGTAGTGCAGCATGATGCCCCAGAGATCATTCATGCGCAACTATCAGCAGGCAAAAACACTTCAAGTCATAGCCGGTTATAGAGCGCCCACGATGTCCCAAGATGCTCACTCTGCATTCCTTCAGACATTGCAAAATATAAAGGTCCTACCCAACACCATAATCTTGGGGGATTTCAACTACCCTGGTATAGACTGGGCGAACTACCAATGTTCCAACTCCTATGCTCAGCGATTCATAGAATTTATAAATTCAAATGCCCTTGAACAACTAGTATGTTCCCCCACTAGAGGGGACAACATGTTGGATTTAATCATCACAAATATGGGCGCCCACTGTACCACACCTGTTATCACTCCCTCCTTGGTCAGATCCAACCACAAACTGATAACCATGGACATCCTCACCCCCCCACCTCCCCCAGTCAAAGAAACCATAGTCAAAAACCTTTCCAAAGCAAACTTCAAACTACTTGCATCCAAAGTGGAAAGCTTCACTATTCCCTTGCAGAAGGATAATGATATCCAGGATGCGGAATCCTACACCAAGGCACTCTATATGCATCTTCAGGATTGCATGGACCATGCTATCCCATATAAAACCAAGACTCCTTCCTCAAGCAAGAAGAAACCAGTCTGGTGGACCCCGGCCATAAGCAAACTTAACAATAAAAAGAGGGGAGTTGTACAAAAAAAGGCCAAATCTCAAGTAGAAAAATCATCCCTGATCAGCATTAGTAAGAAATTGAGGGTCCTCATCAAGTCAACTAAAGCTAATTTTGAAAAGAAAGTTGCCAAGGATAACCATAAGGCCTTCTATGGCTACGTCAAAAACCTAAATGGCAACGCTCAGGTCTGTTCTGAGCTAGTACAAATTGGAACAAAATACACTGATCCTTCTGACATTGCCAACATCTTGGCTGACAGGTTCAGTGCAAATTCCCCACCACCACCACCTACAAGGGCCTATTACCATTCCAGGACATTGTGTAAGTCCAAGTTGGTTAACAAGGCTCTATCTAAAGCTAAAAACACTGCCTCCATGGGACCAGATGGTGTCCCAGGCTGTGTCATACGCGAGCTCCAAAAGGAATTAACCCCGCATCTTAATACCCTGTTCAGTCTCAGCCTCTCCACAGGATATGTGCCCAGAGAATGGCGCACGGCAATGGTGGTCCCGCTACACAAGGGTGGGGCCACAATTGACCCTGGGAACTACCGACCAATAAGCCTGACCAGTCTGATCTGTAAGGCTATGGAGCGAATCATTATGGAACTCATAAATGGAGAGATTGGGAGCCTCCAGTCGCTGGACCCCACACAGTTCGGCTTCAAGGGCAGATCATGCCTCCTGAACCTGGTGGATTTCTTTGCGACAGTTACTCAGGCTATAGATAAGGGAAAGGAGGTACACACTGCTTACCTTGACCTTGCTAAAGCATTTGACACAATTCCCCATTCAGTATTATTGATAAGCTCACCAGCCTGGACATAAACCCTTGCGTCACAAGATGGATCGCAAACTGGCTCTCAGACAGATCCCATAAAATAAGAGTAGCGGGATCTATGTCCGAATCCAGACCAGTAACGAGTGGTGTACCTCGGGGCTGTGTCCTGGGGCCCCTCCTGTTTGGCATATACTTCTCAGAAGTAAAGGCAAGCACGGAAGGGCTGTGGCTGACTAAGTTTGCGGACGACTGAAAACTAGGTGCTATAATAGAGTCTCCGGCCGACATGGAGATCCTCCAGAAGGGCCTAAATGAGACTGATGCATGGTGTCAAAGCCATGGTCTCAAGCTAAATGCAAAAAAATGCGTAGTAATCCCCTTTGGAAAACACAGAGTACCCACAAACTACAACATAGGAGGTAATCCCCTGAAATCTGAAGAAGAAATAAGGGATCTAGGGACCCAAGTAGATAGCCAGCTTTCCTTTGATAATCATGTTGCCAAAGTGGTTAGAAAATCCTTCTATGTGACCCATCTGATCATGAAAGGGTTCACATCAAGATCAAAGGATGTAATGGTGCCCCTCTACTCTTCCCTCATCAGGCCCATTATTGAGTACAGTGCACCAATTGGAATGTACCTGGCTAGACATCTCCAGCAGCTGGAGAGACCACAGAGGTGCCCAACAAGAGAATTACTGGCCTCAAACAATTGCCCTATGCAGCACGATTGAAAAAGCTAAGACTGTTCTCTGTTACAAACCACTTTCTCAGAGGCAATTTCTGTCTAACGTACAGAGCCATGTCCATCCCAGAACTGTTGAACATGCTCCATCTTAGCAAAACCAAATCTACTCGAGCTACACGCTCTAGGGATATAAACCTCAGCACAACAATGAATAGAACATGCTGTAGGGATAGATTCCCTTCACAGAGACTTCCCTTACTATGTAACTGGGTCCCAATGTACATAAGACCGAGCCCCTCACTATCACTCTTCAAGAAACAAGAATCAAAAAAAAAAAACAAAAACAAACAAATTATCCTTGTTTCCGCCTTTCCTGACCTAGAGTAGTCCAAATACAGGCTTTGCTGTATTCTGACTTTGGAAAGTTCCCATGCTGCCCATTTCCTCTTGGGTAAAGGGAGGCTTCTTTGTTCACCAGTGGCAGTGGGGAGCTTAGAGCAGCCTATCTATCCATGGAGGAGTTCCAGCACAAGAATCTGGTAGTCTATTGGCGTTTTGGGCCAATTTCTAGCTCTTTCAAGTCCCCTGTATAAAACCTGCTTTAGCACGGCCAATTTTGTGTAGCATCGGGCAACGCTAATTGGGTTTAAACCATTCTCGGCTCCACAAAGTCTGCTCTTCACTTTTTCCCTTAGAACTGATCTAGTTCTCATAATAAACACCCTATTCCTACTCCTAAGGCCTGGCACTTGCTCACTAAAGCAATTATATAAGTCAGCACTAAATAATTAAAAGCACTACACCCTCACAAACTCCCCTTGAGTACCTTGTTCCTCATTGGCCCTTTTTTCAATTATAAAGGAATTCCCAGTACTATTCTAGCATGTCCAAAGGTCAGTTGTCAATCTCCTCTCCAGCTGGTGAATCTGGCAATCTTGAGGCAATGTTACAACTGCCTCATGTACACAGACAACCCTCTCCTCCTCCCAACAAATTCCAACACATGTGAGAGATGCAACCATATAGCCAAACTGGAGGCTAAGCTCTCTCAACTTAGTACTGGCATAACCAGTCAGGAGGAGAAGGAAACCACATTCACTACAATTCCATTCTCACATAGACCTACCATGACAGCAAACCAAACCCATAAACACACAAAAACATACTCAGAGGCTCTAAATAAAAATCTGCCTAAGCAACAGAGACCTCCAAAGCAGACACCCAAGCAACCACTACCCCAAAACAAAACACATGCAACACATAGCTCACAAACCCAGTGTGCTGAACAGTCACAGCCCTTAAGGCTAAACACACCTGATACACTTGTAATAGGTGACTCTATCGTCAGGCACACTGACATCCCGCTCACCAGGCTGAACAAGGAGAAGGTCACGGTGAGCTGCCTGTCGGGCGCTAGGATCTGCCACATAACACAAGCACTCAGGTCACTCCAAGGCAAGTACAAATATTACTCTGTCATTGTCCATGCTGGTGTGAATGACCTGAGACGTACCTCCCTGGACTACATGAAAAGAGACATAGAGGAGCTCTCTGAGCATGTAGCCCAGGCCGGTATGACCCTGACCTTGAGTAGCATCTTACCCTCACCAAGAATGATGCCACAGTATGAAGACAAGATGATCAATTTCAACAATTGGCTTAAGTATTGGTGTCATTCAAATGGGATCCAATGCCTGTCAGCCTGGGATGACATGCTCGACAAGCCACGATGCTTCGCTAGGGACGGCTTACACCTGTCACCCCTGAGCTTTCGGATATTGGCAAAGGTTCTTGCCACCCCCATAGTGCCTTTTTTAGGCAAGGCTCAAAAGACAAACCCACCTCCATAGGTATCACAAGGGATAAGAAACTGAGTAATGCTACTCAATGCCAGAAGTCTAAACCTCAAGATGCACGCACTCGAAACTCTCCTTAGCATGGAGAGCATAGATATCTGTGCAGTAACAGAAACCTGGTTCAAGGCTCCCGAGAGCACCCCAGCACTACCAGGTTATACCTCATACCATGTTTTTCGGCCCCAAAACTTGGACCGAACCACAAAAGGAGGGGGAGTATCAATATTCGTCAAAGATACCCACACCTCCAGGTTGGTGGCACAACACGAAGCATCAGAGACTATCCATGTGCAACTAACAGTGGGTAAAACTGCCTTCTAGTTTATAGCCTGCTACAGACCACCCTCCCAAACCCAGGAACCCAACTCGGCCTTCCTGAGAATACTGGAAAATATGAAGGTCTCTCCAAACACCATTATATTGGGTGACTTCAACTACCCAAACATAGACTGGGAGCATTACTCTAGCTCCAACACCCTAGCCCAAAGGTTCCTAGAATTTATAAACTCAAATGCTATGGAACAGCTTGTTACCACTCCCACATGAGGGGAAAACATACTGGACCTGATCATCACCAACATGGGGACTCTATGCCCCAGATCAGAAGTGTATCCCTCACTGGTAAGATCAGACCATAAACTAATCTCACTAGATATTCACATCCCGACCCCAGCCCCTGCCCAGAAAACCACAGTGAAAAACTTCTGTAAAGCAAATTTCACACTCCTCAAAACCAAGGGGGAATCCTTCAAAGCCCCCGGCCTGTGGAAAATACGGCCCAGACCGCAGAATCCTTTATAAATGCATTCTATGAACACCTTCAGGAATGCATGGATCATGCAATCCCAAACAAAACCAAGACGCAATCCTCCAAAGGCAGGCGTCCTGTCTGGTGGACCCCAGCCATAAACAAAACTATACAATAGAAGGAGGAAGCTACTACATGATAGAGCAAAATCCCAAAAAGAGAAGGCATCTCTGATCAGTATTAGCAAAAAACTACGGGCACTCATAAAATTGTCTAAGGCCAGCTTGGAGAGAAAAATTGCACAGGACACTAAGGATAATCACAAGGCTTTCTTTAGTTATGTTAGAAACCTGGGTGGGAATTCCCAGATATGCTCAGAATTAGTCCAAAATGACAAAAAATACACCAAACCCACAGACATTGCCAACATCCTAGCTGACAGGTTCAGCACAAACTTCTTCTCCCCCCCCCTTCCCCACCAAAAGGGCAAATATCTATCCCAGCAGAGTGCTGCCCCCCTGATATCTCAGATGCTCAGGTAAGAGCCTCCCTCTCCAAAGCAAAAAACAGCATCAATGGGACCAGACGGTGTCCCGGGCTGCGTCCTACATGAACTCCAAGAAGAGCTAAACCCAAACATAAAACTACTGATCTGAAGTAGGAGATTCATTTGTCTGCAACCTGTGGGTTATGGATCCGATATCGGATCCGACCCGGCATGGTTTTACCAGCTATGGATCCGAGATCCTAGCTCCTCCCCTCACCCATAATGCCCTGCTCTCCCTACATGACCTCAGATCTAGTTTGCCGCGCTGGTAACCAGGTCTTGGATTCTGAGCTCTTCAGCTAAGTGATTGTTGTATTCAAAGAAAGCGTTTTATTCAATAGTTATTGTGTTTTTTGAGTGATTGTATTAGGTTCCCTTTCATAATTTGTTAGTTTTAGCTTAAAATTCTTAATTTTAAGAACTTTAGTTTACCCTCCCCTCGCTGGTCGAAGTTTCTGTGTGAGTGTATTGTGTGGGGCCTTGTGTGTGTGTACTAATTTAGTACCAGTTTCTCTGTCTTTTGTTTTTTGTTAAAAAAAAAAAAAAAAAAAAGACTTTACCATGTCAGAAGCCCCTAAGGCAATTTTCTCCAAGTGCTCCGAGTGTGACCATAAGCTATCCCCTGCTGATGGCCACGCTGGTCAAGCGATGCCTGGGGTTGAACACCTCACTTCTGGATGTTCCATTTGTGCAGGGTTCAACCCCAGGGCATTGAAGGAGCGGAGGTCGAAGCTGGTCCTGGCGTGACTTCTGCCCCTGGACTCTGCTTCGGCTCCCGCTCCTGTGGTGGGAACCGTGGCTTCGGTTCCCGCCTCTCCTGCTCTCCCTCCTCCACCTGGGATCCAACCTCCCGCTACTGGGTTGGAGGAGAGAGAGGCAAGAAAGAAGGACCGGAGGGAGAAGCACCACAAGCGGCGGGCCGAGACCTCCGGTTCGGCCCCGCCAGCTAAGCGGGCTTCGCCTCCGGCCTCCTTGGCTACTGGCTTTCCCCTCCCTCGGCTCCGGTCTCCGGTCTGCTTTTCACCGGGGCCTGAGGAGGAGGAGACCCGATCTCCGTTGAGGCTATCGAGGAGGCACTCAAGGCTTACCTCCGTAGCCTCTTCGAGATCCACTTATTCTCTTTCTGACGCTGATCTGGACCGGATGATGAGAAGGTTCATCCAGGCCCAGATGCAGATGGGAGTGCTCCTGCCTCTCCCCCCCCCCTCTGGGGGGGAGCTCGACCCCATTTTTCAAGCCTATAGCTCCTTCTCCGACCTGCTACCCGGGTTCGGAGCGTTCGGAGCCGGGCAGCTTCGGAGCCAGGGGTGGGTCTGCGCCGATAGTACTAGGTACTTCGGATCCGACCTTGCCCTCGAGTGTTTTGGATCCGACCTCTCGGAGCCTGGCTCCGAGCTTCGGATCCAGGGGATTCGGTGTGCCTTCGGCGCCGTCTGTGTCGGAGAGCACTGGTCCCTCTGATCAGAGTGTCTCTGGGCCGGCACCGATCCACTCTTCGGATCTGAAGGGGAGCCGACTTTCGGATCCTTTGGTCGAGGCTGGCTCCCCCTCGGCTTTTGATGTAGTGGAGAGGGCTCTGTTGAGGGCTTCCGGACCCCCGGCACTTGCTTCGGCTCCGTCCCACGCTCCATCTGCACTGGGTCAGGCTTCCACCATCCGGCCACTGGGACAGCCCGCTTCAGTGCCCCAAGCTGTTCCTTTGGAACAAGACACTGCTTGCGAGGGCTCCTCGGACAGCCCCCTCGAGGAAGCCCCTCGCAAGCATATGTGTAAAAGGAGGCACATAGACTCCCCCGAGTCTTTAACTGAAGACACTTATTTGGAGGAAGTTGAAGGCTCCCCAAGATCACCCCCCCCGAGGATGTCTCCTTTGGAGACATCATGGAAATGCTTCGCATAAGGGGGGGGGTGGTCTGCCCCAAAGTCTTCCTCGGACAAGTCCGTGTTCTTGGAGGCATTCGAAGCGGGCCCGTCTACCTCTTGGGTGTCCCCTCCTGCCGGACCTCATTACCACCAGGGCATGGAAGGAACCGGACACCGTGGAGCCAATCCCCAAAAGGCCAGACCGAATCCTTAGCCCCCCTGCAGACCGTGCCCACTGGATTAAGGGGCCCCTTGTAGATGCCATGTTGACGGCAGCAGCCACCAAGAGGGAACTGGCTCAGGAGAGTCCCTCAGTCCACCCTCCGAGCAAGGAGTCTCGGATGATGGACCGCTTGGGGAAGTGAATGTTTAGTTCTGCGACCTTCTCATTGAGGGCGCTCCACTACTTGGCACATGTGATCAGGATGCAGCGCGATCTTATTAAAGAATACGCTGCACCCCCCCCCCCCCCCGAGTCCATGTCGGAAGAGGACAAACTCTTGCACTCTACCCGTATGGCCACTCTTTGATCCGTAACAAATATCTCTATGCGGTTGCTGTCCCATGCTACTGAGGGAGCCGCTAGAGCTGCAGGAGTAGGCCTAGTCACAAGACGCCAGGCCTGGCTCCACAATTGCGATTTCACGGAGCCCTTCAAGGCGTCCTTCGCGAATGCCCCCTTCGATGGTTCTGCCCTTTTTGGCAAGACGGTTCGCGACACCTTGACCCAGAGCGAAAAGGACGGGAAGACTCTGTCTGCCGTCGGAATCCACTTCTCTGTGCCCCAGAGGCCCTACGCTAGGAACCAAAAGGGCCAGAAGAAGATGTGGTTCCAGAAGTCGCAGCATTCCCAACCCGCTCCGGACAACCAGTCCTTCCGTGGCAGAGGAGGACAGGGAGGACGCCGTCCCAGAGGCAGAGGGGCTCCCAGGAACTTCAGGTCCAGAGAACCTTTCTTTGAACGGCCCGCGCAGCCCTGAAGGGTTGACCGACTGCTCCACTCTGGAGGCAGTCGGGGGACGTTTTTCGGAGCACCTAGCGGCATGGGAGTCCATAACATCAGACCGCTGGGTCCTCCACATTCTATCCAGAGGATACAAGATTCCTTTTCATCACCTTCCAAAATTAAAATGCCTCCACGACATTCCACCTGGTCAGCGGGAGGCCGCTTCGGCAGAAATTGGCCATCTGCTGGGGAAAAGAGCCATCCAGCCCATCCCCCCAGACCAGATCAGATCAGGGTTCTACTCCAGGTTCTTTTTAGTGCCAAAGAAGACAGGGGACCTAAGACCAATTTTAGACCTGTCCCTGTTAAACATGGCAGTTCCCAAAGAGAAGTTCCGGATGGTCACCCTACAATCTATCCTTCCCCTTTTGGGAAAGAACCACTGGATGTGCTCTATAGACCTCAAGGATGCGTACTACCACATACTAATGGACAGATGTTCCAGGAGGTTTCTTCGCTTCCGGCTGGGAGCCAGTCACTACCAGTTCAGGGTCCTTCCCTTTGGTCTCACCACAGCCCCCAGGGTGTTCACCAAAGTATTAGCAGTGGTTGCGGCCCACCTGAGGCTTCAGGGGGTGCAGGTCTTCCCATACCTGGACGACTGGCTCCTTACCGCCCCAACAAGGCATCTACTATCATTGGCGCGAGACTCCTTTCTTCATCTAGCTCCCCGCTTGGGCATCACGATAAATGTAGCAAAATCCAACCTGGCCCCTACTCAGTTGATAGATTTTATAGGTGCCAGGTTAGACACGAGGGAGTTAAGAGCCTTCCTCACAGCCGACAGAGTTCAGAGTTTGCGACTCCAGGTGCGGGCCATCCTCCACTCCAGCTCTGTTCCGGCGGAATTGGTCCTGAGGGCTCTAGGGTCCATGGCGGCAACAATATCTCTTCTACCTCTCGCCAGATTCAACATGCGGGTCCTTCAGTGGACACTTCAAGTTCAGTGGTCTTACCTTGCTCTACCTCTGCATCATCCCATTGCGATCAGCAAGGCTTGCAAGCGGTCCCTCTTGTGGTGGCTCCACTCACAGGATCTCCACGGAGGCTACCCTTTTTGTGCTTCTCCCCCTCTCGCCACGGTGACCACGGACGCCTCCCGCCTCGGGTGGGGGGGGGCATATTGCAGGCAGGACAGTCCAAGGCACGTGGAACGACTCAGAGACCTCCCTGCATATCAATGTTCTAGAGATGAGAGCAGTGCTCTTGGCGTTGCGAGCACTTCAGGCCTTTCTTCCCCTGGGAACAATTGTGATTCAGTCAGACAACATGTCGGTGGTCTGGTACATCAACGAACAGGGGGGAACCAGGTCTTATCCCTTATGTCGAGAAGCCATGAGAGTGTGGGAATGGGCGATCTCCACCAACCGCTGTCTCATCGCAACGCATATTCCGGGTCGGTCCAACATCCTGGCGGACAAACTTAGTCCCACCATTCTCTCCCCGTATAAGTGGTCTCTCAATGCTCAAGTAGCAAAACGTATCTTCACACTGTCGGGAACTCCTTGTTGCGATCTTTTTGCATCTCCCTTAAACACCAAGTGCGACAGTTTTTTCGCTCTAATCCCTCCTCCAGGGGATTGCCCGAGAGACGCTCTGGTGCATGCTTGGCCTCCCGGTCTTCTTTATGCTTACCCCCCTTTGCCTCTGATGCTCCAAGTTCTTCAGAAAGCCTCTCGGTTGGGGTGCAGAATGATCCTCATTGCCCCATTCTGGCCTCGACAGATCTGGTTCCCTTTCCTAAGGTCTCACTCGGTGAATCCACCTTGGATTCTAGATCCCATTCCGGATCTGATTTCGCATCCATCGAACCTACCAACTCCGAATCTGGACAACCTGAAGCTAACGGCTTGGCTGCTCCAGTTCCACTCCTAATTAGGACTCCCGGTATCTCGTCTCCCGTTAAGGCCATCTTGGTAGCGGCTCATAAGCCATCTACCAGGAAAGTTTACCGCAGTAAATGGAAACTGTTCTCTATTTGGGCGGAGCGGCAAGGTCTAGATCCCTTCACGGTTCCCCTTCCTCTGGTGCTGGACTTCCTCACCACTCTTTTTAATGATGGTGCCAGTAGTTCCACGGTCAAAGTGCAGCTTGCGGCCATTTCTCACTATCATGTTGGTCATGACTCTGGACCACTTATGTCTGCCAAATTGTGTAAAGTCTTCCTTAAAGGCACCTTTCTCCTTGGGCCCCCTGTCAAGCAAGCAGTTCCTCCTTGGGATCTGTCCTTGGTTCTTCAGGCCTTGACCGCTCCCCCATTCGAACCTGTGGCCACAGTAGATCTTAAATTTTTATCCCTTAAGACTGCTTTCTTAGTGGCCATTACTTCGGCCAAAAGAGTTTCGGAACTTCAAGCCTTATCTTCAAAGCCTCCTTACTTGATTTTCCATCTGGACCGCGTATACCTCAGGACCAATCCCTCCTTTCTTCCTAAAGTGGCCTCAGAAACAAATATTAATCAGTCACCTCCCTGTTTTCTTTCCTAAATATCAAAACAAGGGTGAATACAAGCTGCATTCCTTGGATGTTCACAGGCAGCTTAGTTTTTATCTTAACAGGACAGCTGGTCATAGGCAATCCGACCAGTTATTCATTTCCTTTGCCAAATTCAATCTGGGTAAGCCAATTTCCAAAGTATCCTTGTCTCGTTGGATTTCACAGTGTATTCTTCTAGCTTATCAAGCCTCTGGGAGGCCCGCACCGGAGGGAGTCCATGCCCATTCAACTCTGTCAGTTTCTACCTCAGCGGCCTTTAAGGCTAGGGTTCCTCTGGATGACATTTGTTCAGCAGCCACTTGGGCTTCATCTCATACCTTTATTTCTCATTACAAGCTGGATATCACATCTAGAGGTAGAGCATCCTTTGGCTCCGTGGTGCTCCGGAATATCCTTCCATGACGGCCGCCCAAGATTCAGGTAGCTGGGGACTCTGTCCCACAGGCTGCAGACAAATGAATCTCCTACTTCAGATTTAGAAGTTATGTACTCACCATAACGTTCCATCTGAGTAGGTGGATTCATTTGTCTGCAACCATCCCGCCCTCCTATCCCCCTGGCCTTGTCAGTTTCCTGCATATTATATGTTACCCCTTCAGGGTATTTTGATTCAGGGCAAACTTGATCTGAGGTCATGTAGGGAGAGCAGGGCATTATGGGTGAGGGGAGGAGCTTGGAGCTCGGATCCATAGCTGGTAAAACCATGCCGGTTCAGATCCGATATCGGATCCATAACCCACAGGTTGCAGACAAATGAATCCACCTACTCAGATGGAACGTTATGGTGAGTACATAACTTCTAATTCAATCTCAGCCTTACTACAGGATATGTACCCAAAGAGTGGCGTACAGCAACTGTGGTCCCTCTCCACAAAGCTGGTGCCTCAACAGATCCTGGAAACTATCGCCCCATAAGCCTGACTAGCTTGGTCTGCAAAGCTATGGAAAGGATCATCATGGACCTCATAAATAAAGATATTGGACCTACAGACACTGGATCCTACCCAGTTCGGCTTTAAGGGCAGATCCTGCCTCTTAAACTTTGTTGATTTCTTTGAAACAGTCACCAAGGCCATTGACGAGGGGAAGGTGGTCCGGTCCACACAGCCTACCTGGACCTTGCAAAAGCCTTCGATACAATACCCCACTCAGGCATTATAGATAAGCTCACCAGCTTAAACATAAACCCCTATGTCACTAGATGGGTTGCAAACTGGCTCAAGGACAGAACCCACATGGTTAGAATTGCTGGAGCCATGTCAGACTCCAAACCAGTTACAAGTGGCTTCCCACAAGGCTCAGTCCTGGGACCTCTCTTGTTCGGTATATATTTCTCGGAGGTACAGGCCAACACGGAAGGACTGTGGCTGACCAAGTTCGCAGATGACTGCAAACTGGGCGCCATAATCGACTCTCCAGCCGACACAAGCATCCTACAAAAGGGCCTCATAGAAACAGGCAACTGGTGCCAGAGCCATGGCCTCAAGCTAAACGCCAAAATGTGTATAGTCATCCCCTTCGGCAAAAACAAAGTGCCCACAAATTACCACATAGATGGTAATCCATTAAGTATGGAAGAAGTAATTAGGGACCTGGGGACCCAAGTTGATAACAATCTCTCATTCGACAACCACGTGGCCAAAGTGGTTAGAAAAATCATTTTATATAGCCCACCTAATCATGAAGGGATTCACGTCTAGATCAGGGGGAGGTCATCGTGCCTCTACTCATCCCTCATCAGGCCCATAATTGAGTACAATGCCCCTTTTGGGATGTACCTTACCAGACACCTGCAGCAACTGGAAAGACCCCAAAAGTACCTCACCAATAGGATCAAAGGGCTCAAACAGATGCCTTATGCTGCCCGGTTAAAGAAACTTCAGCTCTACTCAGTGGCATACCGCCTGCTCAGAGGCGATCTGTGCCTGACTTATAAAGCCATGTCCAACCCAGAATTAATGGACATGCTGCACCTCAGAAAATCCAAATCCCATTGAGCTACGCGCTCGACAGACTTTAACCTCAGCACTGAAATAAATAGGACATGCTGGAGGGACAGATTCATAACCTAGAGGCTCCCTTCACTCTGGAATAAAATCCCAGTCCAGGTTAGGCAGAGTCCCTCATTGACTCTCTTCAAGAGGAATCTTGGTGAGTGGATGGGAGATCGTAGATTTACTCCAGGTATCACTTCTGTGTCACTGTTAGACAGATGCACAGTATACTAACCTCGAAAAAGGCCATTCATTTTAAAGTGGGTGGCAAAAGCCAAACACTCTGGCTAGGCTTGTAAATGCCCTAGGGCAGATAGCCTAGTATGAACCTATGAACCTAAGAGGAACCTTGATGAGTGGATGGGTAACAAAGTTCACACCAGGGATCACACTAACAGCACTACTAGATAGGGGCCAAGGATACTAGCTGCTAGTACAAGGGTGTAGGGAACTACTAAAGGGGCGGTGAATACCGCACAACGTGGCTGGGCTAATATATGCCTTCGGGCAGATAGCTCAGTACCAACCTATGAATGTATGGGATTTCTAGAAGATGTATATTTAAAATGTAGCGCTGAATGTATTGGATTTCTAGAAGAGGTGTATTTAAAATGTAGCGCTGAATGTATTGGATTTCTAGAAGAGGTATATTTAAAATGTAGTGCTGAATGTATGGGATTTATCGGAGGTATATTTAGCACAGTTCAAGTAGCATCTGGCTGAAATTACTGCAACTGAAGGCGACGTGAGATTGTCTGGACAATACTTAAATTGCTGGACTGTATAATTAACTAAGAGTTGTAAAGCACATAGGAAAATTCGATAACAGAATAATACGTTTAAACGGGGTGGTTGCGATGGTGCATTGGTTAGCATTGTCGCCTCACAGCAGGTGGTTCTCTGGTTTGATTCTTGACAGGGTTGTCTTCTGTGCTGAGTCTGCATGTCCTCCCTGCAGTCATGTGGGTTTCCTCCCACATTCCAAAGACATGCAGTAGGCGGATTGAACACACTAAATTGGCCATAGTTGAGTGTGTCTGTGCGAGTGAGTGGTACGAATGAACTACTGCGGCAGGGCTAGCCACCTGGCGGTATAGACCTTGTCTCTAGATGATTGTCACTGCTGAAGTGACACCCCAACCCATGTGCAAAATATGAAAAAGGGTTCAGGATGTAAGATGTTAGCGTATCCATCCATTTTCTAATCTGGTTATTCTGGCGAGGACCACAATTGGATGTGTAGTTTGGTCATTTTGCACCATGATTAGCCAGTCAGTCAACATCCATAACTGTAGAGTAAGGTATGGCATTGCAACAAAACTACTCCTGGAAAACTACTCTTGTACCAACTCTCTTGCTCAACGTTTTCTGGAATTCATAAATTCCAACACCTTGGATCAACTTATTCACACCCCCACCAGGGGCAGCAATATCCTAGACCTGGGCATTACCAACATGGGCAACTGGTGTTCCACACCAGAGGTCAATTCCTCATTGGTCAGATCCGACCACAAGCTAATCACCCTAGAAATCCACATCCCGCCCCCACCCCCAGTTAGGGAAACCACTGAAAAGACTGCTCCAAAGCCAACTTCACACTTCTTAAGACAGAAGTGGCAAGCTTCATGGCACCCTTGCAGACAGACAGTAGAGATACGACTGCTGAATCCTTCACAAATGCACTTTATAAGCACTTACACGAGTGCATGGATCATGCTATCCCTAATAGGACCAAGATGCTATTCTCCAAAAAAAAGGAAGCCAGTCTGGTGGTCCTCTGCCATAAACAAACTGTACAACAGAAGAAAGAAACTGTTGCAAAAAAGAGTAAAATCCCATGACTGGAGGAACTCCCTGGTCAACCTTAGTAAGAAGCTGAGATCCCTCATAAAATCCTCCAAAGCTAGTTACGAAAACAAAATTGCCACTGACTCTAAAGACAACCACAAAGCATTCTATAGCAATGTCAAGAATCTCAATGGCAACACTCAGATCTGCTCTGAGTTACAGCACAATGGCACTAAATATACATAACCAACTGATATTGCCAACATCCTAGCAGATAGGTTCAGTGCTAACTTTACCCCCCCTCTCATCCCCTAAAGGGACCACCTTTTTACCGGAAGAATGTAAATTTCCTGTAATCACGGCTGCACAGGTTAAAAACAGACTCTCCAAAGCCAAGAACACAGCATCCATGGGACATGACAATATCCCAGGCTGCGTTCTACACGAACTACAGAATGAACTGGCACCCTACGTAAGTACCATGTTCAATTATAGTCTCACTTCAGGCTTTGTGCCCACTGAATGGCGCACCGCGACGGTTATCCCACTCCACAAAGGGGGAGCCACGATGGACCCTGGGAACTATCTCCCCATTAGCCTGACGAGCCTGGTCTGCAAGGCCATGGAACATATCAAGGAACTCATAAACAAAGACATTGGTAATCTCCAAACTCTGGACCCTACCCAGTTCGGATTTGTAAAAGGCAGATAATGTCTCCTAAACCTGATTGACTTCTTTGAAGCAGTCACCAAAGCCATAGATGAGGGTAAGGTGGGTCACACAGCCTATCTAGATCTCGCCAAGGCTTTTGACACCATCCCCCACTCTGGAATTATAGATAAACTCACTAAATTGGGTATAAATCCCTATGTCACAAGATAGGTTGCCAACTGGCAGTGACAGAACGCACACTGTGAATGTAGCAGACTCCAAATCTGACTTCAGACCAGTGACAAGTGGAGTACCACAGGGTTCAGTCCTGGGTCCTCTCCTGTTTGGTATCTACTTTTCTGAAGTACAGGCTAAGTTCACAGATGACTGCAAACTAGGAGCCATAATTGAAACTCTCAACGATGTAGACATCCTATAAAAGGGCCTCACTGAGACAGATGCCTGGTGTCAAAGCCATGGCCTCAAGCTCGGTGCCAAAAAGTGCATTGTCATCCCCTTTGGTAAAAATTCTGTACCCATGAGCTACCACATAGGTGGTAGTCTACTTAACGCCGAAAGTGTGATGAGACCTTGGGACACAGGTGGGCAGTAGTCTCTCATTTGATAATCATATCGCCACAGTAGTCAGGAAATCCTTCTATGTGGCACACCTCATCACAAAAGGTTTCTCGTTCAGGAAAAAGAGGTCATTGTTCCCCATTACTCAGCACTCAGACCCATTATAGATTACAACGCCCCTTTTGGTATGTACCTGACTAGACATGCACAACAACTGGAAAGGCCGCAGAAATGCCTCACAAAGAGGATTACTGGCCTCAAACAGATGCCCTATGCAGACCGTCTCAAACTCCAGCTGTACTCCGTCACATATCGCCTTCTCAGAGGCGATCTCTGCCTAACATACAAAGCTATGTCAAACCCGGAGCTGTCAGACATGCTCCACTTAAAGAAATTCCAATCCCTCTGAGATACACGCTCTAGGGACCTAAACCTTGTCACCACAATAAACAGAACATGCTGGAGGGATAGATTCCTGTCTCAGAGACTTCCCATACTGTGGGACAAACTACCTATCTATATCAAACCAAGCTCCTCATTAGCACTCTTCAAGAAAAATGATGATTGGATGGGAAATAGGAAATTCACCCTGGGGATCACCTCTGTCTCTGCTCGACAGGGGCACAGGAAAATAATTTTCTTGGGTGGCGAAAGCCAGGGTACCTTTTTGGCTAGGCTTGTATAGGCCCTAGGGCTGAGCCTGGTACCCTACCTATGTCCCAAACATTTTTTAAACACTTTTTATTAAATTGCCACTTAAGACATAGGCAAACATACTTTAACAGAAAAGAAAACAAACCATATTATATACTTTTTCCATTTCCAAACATTATACAACACATTTTTTTCTTTCTCTGCAGTCCAACAGTATCTAAAATTGTTGGATTCCTGCCTTCCCGTCAACCTCACTCCTCCTCATGAATGTTAATCTGTATGTTTTGTTCCCACAGTTTCCATTAATTTCTATGTAATTTGCTCATTCCCTTTTCTAAAATTCACTTTTAGTTCTTTTATCTCTTTTATAATACTCTGTATTTCAAATATGTTGGTTAGACTTTGGCTTGTATGTTCGAGTAATTGCTTTTTTTGGCAGCTAACAGAATTAAACTTAAGGCCTTACTTTGTCGAGGCTGTACAGATAGTGTCCCAGCTTAAAACAGCTCCTGTTCTTTGTTACAGAGATTTGCTCACCCAATCCTTCTGACAGAATAATCTGTATGGAATTTTAAAAATTAATTAACTTGCCACCCTGCCAAAACACATGTTCCCAGTTATCTTTTTCTTCCCCATCACACCTCCAACATTTACAATCTACTGAGGAAAAAAATTTTTGAAGCCCGCTTTGGGTAGACAATTCCTGTGCAAACACTTGAAGCAAAGACCCTAAACCTTCTGGACTTCGCATATTTGGGAGCTGTACACACGCCCTCCCGTTATTCTCTTATAAAATTTCCAGCCGCTTCCTAAGCTTTTCTAAACTCGTCTGATTCTTGTAGTGATTGTAAAATATTTTATATGCCCTTCTAATTATCCCCAACAGCTTCTGTCCTAGGTATGACTAAAAACCCGTTGTAGAGCACAAGACCGTCGGAAGCAGCAATCCAACTACACATAAGAAAAGTGGTTCTGAGGAAGTCCTGAGTACTTCTGGGATGAAAGTGCTTAACCTATGCTTTCTTAAGTTTGATTTCATTGCAACTGTTTTCGTAGGATAAATGGAGTTGGATTGCAGCTTCTGACTGTCTTTTGTGCTCTGCAACTGGTTCTGAGGTTTTAAGAGTGGATTTACGACTAAAAACACCACCATGGTGGTCTTTCACTTAATTCCTCTGTCCCTTTCTTTTTGCCTGTACTCTGGTATCCATATTTGGTAAGGAAAGCCGGCTTTAGCCTGCAGTTCCTGACCTCATCCCACTCCATTACAATGCCCTCTGTAGTTATTTGTTCCATATAACTTGGTTTCTTTGCCAGATTTCTCCAGTAAATTCCAGCCCTCTTGCTATTTTCTGCACCCCTGCTTGCAGTCCCAATTGGAAAAATCTCTTTTTCCCATCCTCGTGTTGGCTTGGTTCATAGGTGAATAGTAGGTTAGCTGCCCTAGCAGGGCATTTTAAACCTAGCCAGTTTACCTTTTTGTGCTTGAATTAACCAGTCCCATTTGCTTAGAGATTGGTCTTACCCATCCCATGGGCGATAATTATATACTAATCCTGATGAGAATAACTGGGAACATACCCTAGATAACTTGAGGGGACCCTTGCATGGAATAAAGCATTTACTACTACCTACTAACTGCTTAGTCCCTAACCTCCTGGACTCCTATCTCATACCTCTTATAGCCAACCCCTCCAAAAATCTGAATGAAATATGCTCCTAACTAATCTCTACTATCAAATTGTGGTGGCATCTGCCCTAACCCTGGCCCCACCACTAATCATCCCCACAAATCTCCCCATAAAAAATTAAACTCTGATCCTCAACATCAGAAGCGTAGATAACAAATATCCCCCCTTAATGCCTGGGTAGATCAGTACAAGCCTGACATACTAGCCTTCACAAACCTGGCTAAAGCCCAACGTACCTGACTGGAGAGTTCCTACCTCCCAGCTACAGCTTGCTCAGGTCTGATAGAACCCAAATGAAAGGTGGGGCTTAGCATTACTCTGTTCTGACAACCTTAATATTTATTTTATTTATTTATTACATTTGGTAATCGGGCAGTGTCTGATTGGGCCAGGAGCCCGTTTTCAACGGAGACCTGGGGAGAAAAGCTCCACAAAGTAATGAAACAGAATAATACAGAACATACCAATAAAGATAAAATACAACATAGTAGGTCTAGACATTAAACATTTGTATCACACCATACATAAACGATACCCGCTACCTTTTCCTCAGCAGAACTTTCGATATCCTTCCTAAACCTTAACAGTGCAAAAAGAATCTGCATAATTGTCCTCTACATCCCTCCAGGCAATGACACCCTTATTCTAAACGACATACTCCCTGGACCACCCAAACATTTCAACATGAAATTATCCTTTTAAGAGTCACCAACATAGACTGGCAAACTGTCAAATCCCAGCTACCCACTAACACCTTCAACCTGTATGGTTTTCTGAACTTATGTCTCCAGTCCTACTAGATACAACAAACAATACACTCAACATTCCACTTTTGACTGGACCCTGGTATCACACCCTTCTAACTTTACCAATGCTGGTACATATCCAGACATCCTTAGTGACCACCTACCTGCCTTTACCACTCAAGTAAACACTCACCCTTCCAAAAGCTCACACCCTGAAGTCAGTTTCTAATCTCTGTAACTTCTCAAATGACTGGCTTAATGACCTACTACACAAAATAAACTGGTTTCCACTAAAGGTACTGCCATTATACAAAGCAGTGCACTACTATAACTGCTTCCTAAAACTAACACATACCCCAGCTCCAGTTTGAACCAAAAGAATCTAAAACAATCCCATGCCTTGGCTAACCAAGGAATGTAAAAACCTAATGAAACAAAAAGATGCAGCCTGGGCTCTATGGAAACAAAGTAATAATGAACAAGGTCCAGTTAATCTCAAACGGTTTTGTAACCTTCTAAACTAGTTACCAAAGACAACTGTGTTATAGTCAGTTACAGCAGAAGCCCAAAACTAATCCAAAAAAATTCTGGTCTACTATCACAACTCTACTCCACCCTGAACTAAAAAGGAATCAAAGGATGTTTTTCATGTTTCACTGTTGCAGTCATCACACTTGGTTGATCTGCCTGCAGGTAGCCCTCAGTCAGCCCAAATACCACAGTCTTGGGGTATCTGCGTCTGATGCTTTCGCCTCTTCCATGACGTCAGGTAGTCAGGGGTATAAAACATACAGCTGATGCCATTAGATCAGCTTTTCTTGCCATGCGGGAGCCTGAAGCAGAAGCAGTTTGCAAGTGCCATTCGTTTTTTCGAGTTTCAACTCTGAAGTCTTCTAAAGCTAAGTACCCCGTTGGGGACCCTTTTTTCTTGCTCTAACCAATGTCAGAAAAAGTTAACAATTGTCTTGCCTGTGGAAAGAAAATACCTCACAGAGATTTTCATTCTTACTGCGTCACCTATTTAGGCCCAGACCACAACGTTCCTCCCTGTCGGTTTTGTGCGTTGTTCAAAACCCGAATTATTCATCGTCGGGCTTTGTCGCTAAATTCTTTCGCTCTCATTCTCCGTATTCCAAAATGGCTTTGATAAGCCATCCAACTACCGATCTTCCGAAAAAGCATAAGGATAAAGACAGACCGCATAGGTTCAGAACTGCTGCTGACGCTTCTGTTAAGCTAGTCGCCAGTCTGCCGGTAGTGAGGCAATTTCGCAGCCCCTGATGCCCCTTTCTACAGATTTGCAGGCCTTTACTGAGACCCATTCGGAGTCCAGTATGCCGCGAGATGCTTCTTCGACTATGGAACCTGCGGATGTCTCTACCTTGGATGGGGCCGGACCCACTGTGCCGGCACTGGCTTCTGAGGGTGTATTCAGACCTTCCGATATTCATATTAAACAGACTAAAACTGCTGAGTTTCTCAGGCCCTGAGTTCGCACTACACCTAGGAAACAGACTACCAAAGTGCATTCTCAAGCTTCCATGCCACAGAAACAAATGCTTAGAATGGCTGAAGACTTTATTACTTTAATTAGGGGAAGCCAGCCTTCCCCCCAAGACAAAGAATTGATTTTCCTTCTGATTCTACAGACCATGAGTCTGACTGTGACACATCTGATTACCAGGACATTCCCTTACCTACCTGTGAGGATTCAAATGCAGAGGATTCCATTCCCTCTGCCTCCCCTCCAGAGGACTTTTCTTTCAGTGAAACCCTGCATACCCTAACTGAGAATTTCTGCTGGAAATGCCAGGACTACCCACAGTCCAAAAAGGGACTCTGGCAATTTTTGAACTTGCCTCAGCACATGCCTCTAGCTATATCCCCTGTCCTGGATATTGTAGATGATGTCTTCATGGAATCCAGTCTTACCCCTGATACTTTACCACCAGCTCCTAGAAATCCTGACTGGTACCACAGAGTACCAGACTCTAAAAAATTTTTCTTTAAAAATCCCACTGCAGATCCAGAAACCATTTCCCAGGGACCTAAAGGTGTTAAGGCTACTACAGCCAAAACCCGACCCCTTCAGACAGGGATTGTAGGGCTTTAGACAGATTGGGTAAGAAGGTATATACCTCTGCAACTCCTGCCATCAGGGCTATAAATTGCCAGGTTCACATGTTGAAGTACCAGCAGCATATTATGGAACTAATTAAACAAAAATGTTGTTGATTCCTGATTGTGCAGAAAATAAAGATTTACAAGAGTTGATGCATTCTGCAAACCGAGTTAGTAAACCATACTTTGCAGTGTGGTTTTGATGCCTTAGAAGCATCTTGCATAGCTGCTGTCACTGGGTCTGTTCTGAGAAGGCATGCTTGGCTGAAGGAACAAATCTTGACAAACCATGTCAAAGCAAAATTACTAGATGCTCCATTAAACCAAGAATGTTTGTTTGGCACAAAAGCAGAAGTTCTTCCTTAAAAAGATAGAGGAAAACACTAAATCTGTGCAAACTGTTAAAGATTTCTTAAGGTACAGCCACCTAGATTCAGTAGGCATTGGCGTTCAAAAACCTGGTCCTTTCCAGTCCCTCCCAGACCTTCTCAGCCCAAACCCCAGGGCAACAGATCACAAAGACTACAGTCGCAGGGTATGCCCAGATCTGAGCAATGGAGTGCTCCCTCCTCAAAAACAGAGAGTGGTAAGCCACCCTCTTATGGAAAAAGTTTACAATGACTTGTCTTTCATCCCTCCCAGCCATGCCCAAGTACTTGCACCCCTAGGAGGAAAACTCGCCCTGCATGGAAAAAAATGGGAGTCCATTACCCAGGACCACTGGGTCCTAAACATTGTACCCCAGGGATACCGATTCTACTTCCACTCGCTGCCAACCACAAGCGGGTTGCCAGACCTTCCTCCAAACCAGTGGGCAGAAGCCCAAAAGCAAGTACTTTCTCTTAGTATCAGGGCTATTCAGTCTGTTCCAGCAGAGCAAAAGGGACAGGGTTTCTACTCCAAGACTGTTCCTGATGCCCAGAAAAGACAACTCTTGTCACCCTATCCTGGATCTGTCCGTTCTCAACACCTTCCTGGTGGTACCAAAATTCAAAATGCTTGCACTACAGTAGCTGCTTCCTGTGCTAACCAAGGAATCCTGGATGGTCACCCTAGACTTAAAAGAAGCTTATCTGCACATCCCCGTAAGGAAATCTTGCAGGAAATATCTGTTTCAGGGCAGGCTATATGCACTATCAATTCTCTGCAGTTCCCTTTGGCTTATCTACTGTGCCCAGGGTATTCACAAAGTGCCTGGCTCCAGCCATTGCTTACTGCAGACAGAGAAATATTCAAATTTACCCATATTTGGACGATTGCCTGATTCAGGCGGACAGGAATTGCTACTGCAGCACCTGACATTCGTAAAGACTCCTAACTTCTCTGTGGTATACCATCAATGAAAAGAAATCACATGTGGTACCCAGCCAAAAGATTGCATTCCTGGGAACAAGCTTGAAGACAAATTCCTAGATGACATTCCTCACTCCAGAAAAGCAGGTTTATTTGACAAATTACTTCAAACTACTGGCCATCCAAACCAAGCTATCTGCAGGAAAATTACTGCAAGCCCTTGGGTTCATGGCCTCATGCATTTTCCTAATTCGATATGCATGACTGCATATGAGGAAACTTCAGTGGCACTTAAAAAGTCTCTGGTGTCAACATTCTCAGGACCTGGAAACAGTGATTCCTATCATTCCTTGCCTAAGGACAGAGTTGGGCAGAGGCTTGCAACCACAACAAGGGACTCACTTTCACTCAGCCCCTTGCCGCCCAAACCCTGACGACAGACTAATCAGACTATGCATGGGGGGCTCACATGGCAGGCAAATGCATTCAAGGCAAATTGAGACCAGGACAAATTCACCTGCATATCAATCAAAAAGAAATGTTAGCTGTACAGAATGCACTGACAGCCTTCATATACCTTATCCTTCCAGGACAACTCTTGATAAAGACAGACAACACCAGATGTTAAGTTGTCAATCTCGCCTTCATTCTTGCTGGATGGGTTCGGAGCCGATCCTCTGCTCCGACTCGGCACTTGCTAAGCTCGAGAGTCACTTTTACCAGCTCGAGGCAGCCCCATATCCCATGATGCAAGGCGGTAATTACCCAGATCTCATTTGCCGCTTCGCTAATGAGGTCATCTTTTTTACCAGCTCCTGGTAAGTGATTTTATATTGTTGTTAGTCAGGATATTTAGATCCAATTCCCTAATTTTTTTCTTTATAGCAATTTTACTAAATCCTATATTCACTTAGCTCCATACCCCTTTCTTTAACCTTATTCTTAGGTCTTAGAGCTTTGGGCCTTAGGCCTTACCCTCCCTTACAGTTCCTGTCAGGATTTCCTAGGTGTGGGTGTTGTGTGGTGCATTTCCACTTAGTTCACTCTTCCATAATTTTCTGTGTTTCGGGCCTTAGGCCTTTTCCCACCCTCACAGTTCCTGTCAGAAATTAGGTGTGTGTCTGTTGTGTCACTGTTAATAATAACTAATTGTTACTCTTAATAATAATTTAGTTATTAGTATCCTTTTTTGGTCTGATTGTGTGTGTGTGTGTGTGTGTGTGTGTGTGTGTGTGTGTGTTTTAGGTCAGACATGTCTAAGGATACTAGGGTCTCAGGTTTCAAGAAGTGTGACTCGTGCTGTCAGAAGATGTCTCTGACAGACGGTCACACTTCTTGTATTTATTGCCTGGGACCCCTACACCTGCAGGACTCCTGTGCTATCTGTCATTCCTTTAGCCAGAGAGTCCTGCAGGAGCGTAGAAATAAATTGATCCTCAGGGGTCTCCTTAAGCCTGAGAGCTCCCCGACTGAGGTCGGTTCCGGGAAGCCCTCCAAGCCTTCCAAGACCCAGGCTTCGGTGTCCAAGTCGGTGGTCTTGGTTTTGACTCCGCCGGAGTCGACATCGGCTCTGTCCAAAGCCGATCTTTCCTTAGTGGAAGCTACAGTATCGGCGCCGTTCGGCTCCGATACCCTGGCTTCGGCAGCTGTGTCTGCTCTGGCTGGAGCCGACACCCTAGCATCGAAGCATGTCTCTGCTCCGGCTGGAGCCGAGATATCTGTGCCTCCACTCGGAGCCGATAAGTTATCGGCTCCGACTGGAGCCGAGGTTTCTTCGGCTCCGATGGCTCCGTCCAAAAAGAGGTCTAGATCTCCTTCTTTGGTATCTATACACTCTGCTCCAGCTTCCCCCCTGCTTTCGGAGCGGAGCCATCGGAGCCGATCATCCAGGTCTTCCAGGCTATCAGACCATGATTTAGAGAGAGTGGTGAGTAGGCTATTAAAATCACAGGCACTAGCCCAAATGCTCCATAGCCCGTCTCAACAGACCGCTATTCTACACCCTCCTGAGATTCCTCCTTTGACTCTCCTACAGAGTTCGGAGCTGGAGTTTATTGGTACCATGACTGTTGTGGCTTCGGAGCCGATACCACACCTTTCGGCTCCGTCGTCGTCTACTCCTATCTCCTCCTTGAGACCTTCCTTGGAGGGATCCGGGCATCGGGCTTTCCTGGTCGGTTTTGAGGGGGCGAGTGGTATCGGACCCTTGTCCGACCCCGCTCTCCCTCTCAGGGCTTCGGCCTTGGTGAGATCGGCCCAGACATCTGCTTCGGAGCTTTCCCTCTCTGTGGGACCAGGGATCCCCGTTTCTTCAGAGCAGGATCTCTCGACCCTCCCTGGGAGAGGAGCCTTCGAGGTGATGAGGAGTGTGCTAGCCCCTGAGCTCAGTCAGCAGTCGGTTCCTGTAGCTCCTCCCTCTATGATGCCTGTAGATACCTCTTCCCGCTCTCTTGCTCCCGGACCCAGAGATCCATCGCCCCAGGTTTCCCCATTGGGAAGAACTTCCTCTTCCGAGGTTTCCCCTGATCCTTCAGGTGAACCCCCGCGTAAGAGGACCTGCAAGAGGAAGCACTTAGACTCCCCTGAGTCTACAACATCAGATACCGATTTGGATGAATCGGAGGGGTCCCCAAGATCCCCCTCTGAGGATGTCTCCTTTTCAGACATCCTTGAGCTCCTTAAACAGAGGGGGAGCTGGCCATCCATTAACCCCTCCGAGGATGAAGCGGTATACCTGGAGGCTTTTGGATCTCGACCCTCCACTTCCTGGGTGTCTCCGCCTTTCGACCCTCTCTTGGAGGTCATAGCTCGAAAGGCGTGGGCATCTCCTGATTCGGTGGAACCAGTCCCCAGGAGACCTTCAAAATTTATTACGGCCCCCGCTGAAAAGCAGTTTCTTACCAAAGGTGTCCCGGTTGATGCCATGGTGGTGGCGGCCGCCACCAAGAAGGAACTTGCAGATCCTTCCGTACCAGTCCATCCTCCTAACAAGGAGTCTAGGACCATGGACAGGTATGGCAAGCGGATGTTTTCCTCAGCAACCTTTGCTATGCGTTCGCTGAATTATTTATGTCACTTCACCAGACTTCAAAGGGACATCCTTAAAGAATTAGGTGAAGTAGTACAGGATCCTTCAGCAGCAGGAGCTCAAGAAAAGATTGCTTCTCAGCTGGGAATCCTTAATTCCATAACCAACTCCTCCATGTGGCTCATTTCTTATGTAGCCGATGGGGCGAGTAGAGCTGCAGGCACAGGAGTGGCTCTCAGATGTCAGTCCTGGATGCGGCTCTGTAATTTTGCAGACCCCTTTAAGGTGTCCTTCACAAACTCTCCCTTTAATGGGTCAACATTGTTTGGTCCTCAGGTGAAGGACACTTTGACCATGTGCGAGCAAGACTGCAAAACTTTCTGCCGTAGGCGTCCGTTTCTCCGCCCCTTCCAGGCCGTATCCCAAAGGTCAGAAATGGGGGAAGATTTGGTTCCGAAAATCTCAGGGAGTGACGCCGGACGCACGTGGTCAGTTTACCTCCAGAGGCAGAGGGGGTAATAACAATAGACGCCACCCTAGGGGCAGAGGGGGTCCGCAGAACCAGGGCTCCAGAGAGCCTCTCTCTGACAAGCCCTTCCAGCATCCCTGAGGTGTTGCCCGACTGCCCACCCTTGGGGGCAGTCGGGGGATGATTGTCGCTGTACCCTGAAGCCTGGCTTTCCCTCTCTCAAGACAAATGGGTACAGTCGAGCATATCAGAGGGTTACAAGATTCCCTTAGAGGAAAGCCCCTTCCCTCAAAGAGGTTCCCTTCCAGACGTACCACCCGGTCTAAGGGAAATTGCAAAATTAGAGGTGTCAAAGCTTCTAAAGAAAAGGGCCATCCAGCCAGTGCCAAAAGATCATTTAGAGTCCGGAATCTACTCAAGGTTCTTTTTGGTCCCCAAAAAGACGGGAGACTGGAGACCAATATTACACCTCAGCAGGCTCAACAAGTCTGTCAAAAAGACAAGATTTCGGATGGTCACACTTCAATCGATTTTGCCCTTTCTGGGCAAAGACAACTGGATGTGCTCCATAGACCTTCAGGATGCGTACTATCATATAAAGATTCACAGACGCTCCAGAAGTTTTCTCCGCTTTCGGCTGGGGACCAGTCATTTTCAATTCAGAGCCCTGCCCTTTGGTCTCACTACAGCCCCCAGAGTGTTCACCAAATGCATGGCAGTGGTCACGGCTCACCTGAGACGTCAAGGATTCCAGGTATTTCCGTATCTCGACGACTGGCTCCTCTCAGCCACCACCAGGCATCAACTCCTCCAAGCCAGAGAGTACACTCTACGTCTCTGCGGCCACTTAGGAATCTCAGTCAACTTCGAAAAGTCTTCCTTGTCGCCCTGCCAATCTATTACCTTTATAGGCGCAAATCTAGACACTACTCGGATGTCAGCAAACCTAACAAGTCAGAGAATCCTAGATATCCAAAACTACATTCGGATCATCCTATCCAGCAACAGGGCGCAAGCCAGGTTGGTCCTGAAAGTCTTGGGCCTCATGGCAGCTGCCATAACACTTCTTCCTCTGGCCCACTTTTACATGCGTCTCCTACAATGGATGTTGTTCACCCAATGTTCCTTCCAACAGCTCCCCATGCGTCACAAGATTCTGGTGACACAGACCTGCAAGAACCATCTATCCTGGTGGATTTCCTCTCCTCTAGTTCATCAGTGTAGACCATTTGTTCCCCCGGCCCCGGTAGCCACGATCACTTCGGATGCCTCCCTGATCGGGTGGGGGGGGACATTATCAGGGCAGGATGGTTCATGGCACGTGGCAACCACCTGCACATAAATGTCCTAGAGATGAGAGCAGTGCTTTTAACGTTGCAAGCCCTCGACGACTTTCTCCCTTTAGGGACTATTGCAGTTCACACGGACAACATGTCCGTCGTGTGGTACATCAACAAGCAGGGTGGAAACAAGTCCTATCCCTTGTGTCGAGAAGCTCTCAGACTTTGGCAATGGGCGATCTCCTCTCATCGGTTTCTGGTAGCAACGCATATCCCCGGGAAAACCAACATAATAGCGGACAGATTGAGCAGAGCTATTCTCATGCCTCACGAGTGGTCTCTCAAGCAATCCATTGGGGAGGAGATTTTTCAGAAGTGGGGCCGCCCATGCTGCGATCTTTTTGCTACACCCCAAAACAGCAAATGCCCAGACTTCTTCTCTCTCTTCCCACTTCCGGGCCATCCCCCCAGAGACGCTCTTACCCAAGATTGGCCCCGGGGACTTTATGCTTTTCCTCCCTTTACTTTGATACCGCAAGTACTCCAGAAAGCTACCGTCTTGAGAGCCAAAATGATTCTCATTGCCCCTTACTGGCCTCGACAAATTTGGTTCCCGTTCCTTCATCGCCATCTTTTGGTGCGGCCTTGGCATCTGGACCCAGTTCCAGATCTTCTGACCCACCAGTCGGGTCAACTGCACCGGTCAGTTCCTTCCCTCAACCTCACAGCTTGGTTGTCCACTTCCTTCCTTAGCCAGGCTTCCTATGATCTCTAACCCCATTAGAGATATCATAGTAGCTTCTCTTAAGTCCTCTACCAGGAGGATTTATTCTAGCAAGTGGAAACGCTTCTCTTTTTGGGCAAAATCTAAGAACATAGACCCCTTTACTGCCCCTATTCAGTCTGTCTTGGATTTACTTGCGGAAATTTTTCACTCAGGTTCTTCGTCTTCCACAGTCAAAGTTCAGTTGGCTGCAATCCCGAACTTTCATGTCGGCTTTGCAGACCACAGCATTATGTCCCACAAACTTTGTAAAGCCTTTCTCAAAGGAGTGTCCCTTCTTAAACCCCCTGTTAGAGATCCTCCACCACAGTGGGATTTAAATTTAGTGCTGACATCCTTGATACTTCCCCCTTTTGAACCGGCTGCTTCATGTTCATTAAAGTTTCTTTCTTGGAAGACACTTTTTCTAGTCGCTATTACCTCGGCTAGAAGAGTGTCTGAACTCCATGCCCTCTGTGTTCGTCCCCCTTATTTGGTCTTCCACAAAGACAGAGTATCCTTGAGAACCAACCCATCCTTTTTGCCCAAGGTTGCTTCTAAGGCAAATTTAAACCAATCCATTGATCTCCCTGTATTTTTTCCAAATTATTCTAACAGGGCGGAACAAAAATTGCATTACTTAGATGTTCATCACCAACTTAGATATTACTTGGATAGAACAAAGCAATTTAGGAAGTCCGATCAGCTCTTCCTGTCTTATGCTGAAAATAGAAAAGGTCTCCCTGTTTCTAAAGTGACCTTATCTAGATGGCTGTCTTCCACCATTTCTGACATTTATCAGCTTAGGGGCAAACAGCTGAACTCAAAACCTAAAGCTCATTCCACAAGAGGTCTAGCCACTTCTACAGCTTTTCAGGCTAGACTACCCTTAGATACTATTTGTGCAGCAGCCACTTGGGCCACTCCTCATACCTTCGTTTCTCATTACAAATTGGATTTGGCCTCCAGGGACAGGGCAAGCTTTGGTTCCACTGTTCTCAAGAGTCTGTTCCATTGAGCCACCCAGGATAGAGGTGCTAGGGACGCGGTCCCATCCAGCAAGAATGAAGGTGAGATTGACAACTTAACATTTAGAAGTTCTGTACGTACCATAACGTTCCATGTTGGTTGTCTTCTCTCGCCTTCTTTCTTGCGTCCCTCCCTCCTGTCCCCCTAGCCTGGACAGACCTTGATCTCTGGAAGATTCTTCTTCCTTGGACACCAGTTAGTTCTTGGCCTTGATTACCTGGTTTCCATTACAGCCTTTTTAGGTTAGTTGTCTTCTCTCGCCTTCTTTCTTGCGTCCCTCCCTCCTGTCCCCCTAGCCTGGACAGACCTTGATCTCTGGAAGATTCTTCTTCCTTGGGCACCAGATAGTTCTTGTCCTTGATTACCTGGTTTCCATTACAGCCTTTTTAGGTTAGTTGTGTCTCTTTCCTTAGTGGAATGTTTTATAGGCAGTTTTTTCCTCTAGATACCAAACGAGATCTGGGTAATTACCGCCTTGCATCATGGGATATGGGGCTGCCTCGAGCTGGTAAAAGTGACTCTCGAGCTTAGCAAGTGCCGAGTCGGAGCCGAGGATCGGCTCCGAACCCATCCAGCAAGAAAGAAGGCGAGAGAAGACAACTAACATGGAACGTTATGGTAGGTACATAACTTCTAATTATGTGGTACATAAACAAGCAGGGGGGAACTCATTCCTACCCACTCTGCAGGTTAGCCATGGCTCTGTGGAACACACCCTTGAGCAATCAAGTGCACCTGCAAGCTCAATTCCTGCCAGGCAAACAAAATTCACTGGCAGACGACTTAAGCAGAAGTCTAATGGACCCACACGAGTGGAAACTGGAACCCAACTCATTCAAACTTGTAATCCACAGGTGGGGGACACCAGAGGTGGACCTCTTTGCTTCCACCCAAAACCATCATTTGAGCAAATTTGCACCAGAACTCCCCACAGCCAGGCATGGAAAGTGGATGCCCTATCCTTTACATGGGAAAACCTCTCAATATATGCCTTTCCCCCTCTGCCCCTCCTCTTAAAAGTGCTACTCAAGGTCAAACAGGACAGGCCAAGGACAATCCTTATTGCACCAGACTAGCCACGGCAGCACTGGTACCCACTCCTATGGAGTCTGACAGCAGTGCCACCCTGGCACCTACATCAGACCCCCCTCTCTGCAGTCCCTGCAGGAGGGATGGATTTTGCATCCTCAGCTGCAAACCCTGAACCAGGCAGCCTGGCTTATTCCCTGAGTACATCACCAGCAACCCTCAGTAAACAGGTGCTGGATGTCATCCTTGAGGCCAGGAGGCTTAGTACTAGGAAATCCTATTCAGAAAAGACTGTTCTTGGAGCCAGTCTCAAGGAAAGGACACAGCCGTGCCCACCTTACCTCAAATCCTAGATTATCTAGCAGAGCTGCTCCACAAAGGCCTATCCTTCTCATCAATTAAGATTCCTGCTTCTGCCATGTCGGCTCATTACAATACTGAGCCACCCCTCTTCTCTCACCCTCTGGTCAAACAGTTCCTGAGGGGAGATAACAATTTAAGGGTCTATATTAGAATATCGAAGTTTCAAAACCTATTCAGCGAAAGCTGAAAATATCAAAGCAACAGAAAAACGAATTTTTTCCTAGGGAAAGAATTTGGTTGTCCGTTTCTGTTGCTTTGATATTTTCAGTGCTGTGGTGGAAAGTTACGGGTCAGGTTCAGGTAAGTGTGATTGAGTGCGGGTTAGGTTAGTTACGGTTAGGGCTTTGGTCAGGTAAGTGTGCGATTGTGTGGACGCAAGGGTTAGGGTGGGGTAGGTGAGTTAGGGTTAGGGTGAGGTGAGTGTGCGATA
This sequence comes from Protopterus annectens, assembly GCF_019279795.1. Lineage (NCBI taxonomy): Eukaryota > Metazoa > Chordata > Ceratodontiformes > Protopteridae > Protopterus > Protopterus annectens. Next base: position 332,041,892 of record NC_056743.1, read on the forward strand.
GTGACGGACCTTAGGGTTAGGGTTCGGATTAAGGTAAGTGGATAGTTAGTGGGGTGTGTATAGTTTAATGTAGGGTTAGGTGCAAGATTTTAGGCGCATGTGTCTGTCTGAGTGTCTGTCTGAGTGTCTGTCTGAGTGTCTGTCTGAGTGTCTGTCTGAGTGTCTGTCTGAGTGTCTGTCTGAGTGTCTGTCTGTCTTGGAACAGCAAATTTTTTCCCTAGGAAAACATTTGCTGTTCTGTATGTTCGAGGATTTCAGGCTGAATAGGGGTCGATATTAGAACATTCTAAGTTTTGAAACATCTATGTTCTAATATAGACACCAATTTTAAAACCCACCCGAGGAGAGCTCCCACTCCTGCCTGGGACCTTCTCTTTGTATTAGAGAAACTCACACTTCCCCCTTTTGAGCCTGCTGCCACAGCAGAATTAAAACTGCTCTCTTGGAAAATGGCCTTGCATCTGGCCATCACTTCAGCAAGAAGAGTGTCTGAGTTGCAGGCTGTTATGCCTGTGGAACCCTTCATTATCTTCCATGCGGACAGGATTTCCTCCATCATTTTTGCCCAAGGTGGTATCTAGAGTGGCTTTAAACCAATCCATCCATTTACCAACCTTTTTTCCTAATCCTCAGAATAAAGGGGAAAGGATCCTGCATTCCTTGGACGTGCACAGACAGCTCAGGTTCTACCTTGATATGACTAAGCCTTTTATAAAAACTGACCAGCTGCTTGTCAGCTTTGCTACAGGGGCAGAGGGCAAGGCCACTTCAAATCAAACCATTTCCAAATGGATAGTCCACTGCATCCGTTTCTGCTACAAACACCATGGAAAACCTATCCCACAGGGATCAAAACTCATTCCACTAGCACTGCCTCAACTTCTACAGCATTTCTCAGGGGAGTCCCTACCAGGGACATCCTGGAGTTCTGTACACACCTTCACCAGGCATTCACTTACCTTCTTTTTCCTAAATCCAGAGCTGGATTTGCCACAGCAGCCTTACAAGGCCTTCTAGCAGCCCTAATCCTTCTTGATTGCCTCCACCCTCCTTCAGCTTTGGGAATCGACCCAAGTGTGACTGCAGCAGCGAAACACGAAGAACATCGACGTGAGACTGCAGCAGTGAAACACGAAGAACATCGACGTGTGACTGCAGCAGTGAAACACGAAGAACATCGTACAGCTGTGTACACTTACCATAAATGTAGATGTTTGAGTGTATTCACTGTTGCAGTCCTGGTTACCCTCCTTCAGCTGTGGGAATCGACCCGAGTGTGACTGCAGCAGTGAAACACGAAGAACATAGTACAGTTGTGTACACTTACCATAAATGTAGATGTTTGAGTGTATTCACTGTTGCAGTCCTGGTTACCCTCCTTCAGCTGTGGGAATCTACCCAAGTGTGACTGCAGCTGTGAAACACGAAGAACATCGACGTGTGACTGCAGCAGCGAAACACGAAGAACATCGACGTGTGACTGCAGCAGCGAAACACGAAGAACATCGTACAGCTGTGTACACTTACCATAAATGTAGATGTTTGAGTGTATTCACTGTTGCAGTCCTTGTTACCCTCCCTCAGCTTTGGGAATCTACCCAAGTGTGACTGCAGCAGTGAAACACGAAGAACATCGACGTGTGACTGCAGCAGTGAAACACGAAGAACATAGTACAGCTGTGTACACTTACCATAAATGTAGATGTTTGAGTGTATTCACTGTTGCAGTCCTTGTTACCCTCCTTCAGCTTTGGGAATCTACCCAAGTGTGACTGCAGCAGTGAAACACGAAGAACATAGTACAGCTGTGTACACTTACCATAAATGTAGATGTTTGTGTATTCACTGTTGCAGTCCTGGTTACCCTCCCTCAGCTTTGGGAATCTACCCAAGTGTGACTGCAGCAGTGAAACACGAAGAACATCGTACAGCTGTGTACACTTATCGTAAATGTAGATGTTTGAGTGTATTCACTGTTGCAGTCCTGGTTACCCTCCCTCAGCTTTGGGAATCTACCCAAGTGTGACTGCAGCAGTGAAACACGAAGAACATCGACGTGTGACTGCAGCAGTGAAACACGAAGAACATAGTACAGCTGTGTACACTTGCCATAAATGTAGATGTTTGAGTGTATTCACTGTTGCAGTCCTTGTTACCCTCCCTCAGCTTTGGGAATCTACCCAAGTGTGACTGCAGCAGTGAAACACGAAGAACATCGACGTGTGACTGCAGCAGTGAAACACGAAGAACATAGTACAGCTGTGTACACTTACCATAAATGTAGATGTTTGAGTGTATTCAATGTTGCAGTCCTTGTTACCCTCCTTCAGCTTTGGGAATCTACCCAAGTGTGACTGCAGCAGTGAAACACGAAGAACATCGTACAGCTGTGTACACTTACCATAAATGTCGATGTTTGAGTGTATTCACTGTTGCAGTCCTTGTTACCCTCCCTCAGCTTTGGGAATCTACCCAAGTGTGACTGCAGCAGTGAAACACGAAGAACATAGTACAGCTGTGTACACTTACCATAAATGTAGATGTTTGAGTGTATTCACTGTTGCAGTCCTTGTTACCCTCCTTCAGCTGTGGGAATCTACCCAAGTGTGACTGCAGCAGTGAAACACGAAGAACATCGTACAGCTGTGTACACTTACCATAAATGTAGATGTTTGAGTGTATTCACTGTTGCAGTCCTGTTACCCTCCTTCAGCTGTGGAATCTGCAAGTGTGACTGCAGCAGTGAAACACGAAGAACATCGTACAGCTGTGTACACTTACCATAAATGTAGATGTGCGAGTGTATTCACTGATGTCCTTCAAGGATGCATCTGCAGTCTTTACAAATGGGTTGTCCTGTCGTCAGGCAGCCCTTCGGTCGGCCGGATTCCAAAGTCTGGGTCTGGCTTCGGCTGGTGTCGCACTTCACCCGACGTCATTGCGGCAGTCATTCGGGTATAAAGGCATCAGCCGACGCCATTTTCCTCGGTCTTTCTTGCCGCGTGGCGCCCGAAACAGAAGCTGTTCGCAAGTGCCGGTCGGTCAGCTCCTGAGATTACTTCTACCGAATACTACTTCGAAGACTTCTATAAAGCTAAGTACCCCGTTGGGGACTCTTTCTTGCCTCAGCCGATGTCAGAGAAAGTTAATAACTGTTTATCTTGTGGGAAACAAATACCTCATAAAGATTTCCACTCCTATTGCATTCATTGTTTAGGCCCAGACCACGACGTAGCAGCTTGTCTAGCCTGTGCTTCTTTTAACCGACGGACGCTTAGACGTCGCTCGGACTTTGCTGAGCAGATTTTCGGCTCTGATTTTGCCTACATTATGCCGTCGGATCCTCCGACTACAATAACCAAAAAGCGAAAGAAAGGACCGACACTCGCGGTCCGGTTTCGCCAAAGCCGGTTAAGCAAACCACGAGTGTCTCTGTTTCGGCCGAAACCGAGCAAGCGGTTCTTTCTTCAGCCGATAACTTGCCTTCTACCGAGGCCTCTTCTAACCTGGTAGAGACGGCTTCTGAAATCCAACCTTCTGTTGCGATTTCACAGGATTTATCAGACACCATTCCCCTAGATATTTCTACCCCTGCACGTGGAGCTGCTAGGCCTCCCCCAGCTATGTCTATTAAGGCCTTTGCCAGGGCTAAAGCAGCCAAAGCATCAAAACCTGTGCCTGCCAAGCCCCTCTCACAGGCCCAGCACCAGCTCCCATATGCTTTCTTTGGCAGAGGATCTCATCTCTTTAATTCATGGAGCCCAGCCTCATCCAGACAGGGCCTCTCCCTCCTCCAGAAAAGAGGCCTAGAGCAGAGCCCCCTGAGCCAGTAGCTACAGATGATTCCTCTGATGACTCAGAACATACAGACCCTCCTGAGGCTTCTTATTCTCCTTACGAAGACTCTGATGCTGAGGAGTCCATCCCTTCAGCCTCTCCTCCTGAGGAATTTTCCTTTGGGGAAACCTTGCATGCTATGAGGGAACAATTTCAGTGGCAGGGCCAAGATTTCTCAGACTCTAGAAAAAGGCTTAGGACCTTTCTACATTTGCCACAACATAGGCCTTTAGCTATACCTCCAGTTCTACCTGTTATTGATGATGCATTTAATGATGCTTGCACTGCTCCTGATACTTTACCTCCGGCTCCTGCTAAGCCCGATAGGTACTACAGGGTCCCGGACACTCATCACCACTTATATAAGGCTCCTTTTGCAGATCCAGAGACTATCTCCCAGGGCCCTAAAGCCGTAGCAGCTACTTCTTCTAAAAAAACCCTCCTCTCTGAAAGGGAATCCAGGTCCTTAGAGAGATGGGGTAAAAAAGTTTACACCTCTGCTACTTTGTCAGCTAGAGCTTTGAACTGCCAATTTCATATGATTCAATATCAAGAGTTTATGCTTGACCAGTTGACTAAAAAGCTGTCCTCTGAAGAATCTTTAGATAAAAAGTATGTTCAAGAAATGTTACATAACATACAGCAGGTTAGTAACCATTCTTTAAAATGTGGCTATGATGCACTGGAGGCTTCCTTTAGATCTGCCATGACTGGCACAGTTATCAGAAGGCATGCATGGTTGAAAGAACAGGCATTACCAGACCATGTCAAATCTAAGCTTTTGGATGCACCTATGGACAAGGTCAGTTTATTTGGTGCCCCGCACAACAGGTACTAAAAAAGATGGAAGAGAAAGCAAAATCTGTGCAAACAGTGAAAGATTTCTTACAAGTTCAACCTCCAAGGTTTAGCAGGAACTGGCCTCCAAGAATTGGTCCTTTCCGGACTCCTCTAAGGCACAAAGAGGCAGGAATAGGCTCTAGAGGCAGAAACCAATCCAGGGGTGCCTACAGGGGTCGCCAGTGGCAGGGTAACAACCAGCGAGGCACGGATACAGCTACCACCACTACAACAACTCAATCACAGTGACTTGGCGGTGGCACCGCCTACCAGGGAACAACTAGAAGCACCCTTAGGCGGAAAGCTAACATTATTTTCAAGAAACTGGCACTGCATTACAAGAGAAAAATGGATTTTGCAGACTATAGACAAAGGTTACAGGTTCCATTTCCATACACTACCAGGAAAGACAGGAATGCCAAACCTACCACCTTCTCAAAGGGCAGAAGCTCTAAAACAAATATCTCAATTATTAAGAATGAGAGCTGTGGAAAAGGTACCATTTATGGAGCAAGGGAAGGGATTTTACTCCAGGATCTTCCTGGTACCAAGAAAAGAAAACAAATGGAGGCCTATTCTAGACCTGTCCGCTTTAAACACATTCCTCATTGTTCCAAAATTCAAAATGCTGACCCTACAGCAGCTTCTTCCCATGCTGGGCAAGGAGTCTTGGCTGGTAACTCTAGATCTCAAGGAGGCATACCTGCACGTCCCCATAAGACCAATTTGCAGAAGATACCTCAGATTTCTTGCAGGATCAGAGCACTACCAATTCTCAGCATTGCCCTTTGGCTTATCTAGTTCGCCCAGAGTGTTCACGAAATGCCTGGCATCAGTAATCGCTCATTGCAGACTTCAGGGAATTCAAATCTATCCCTACCTGGACGACTGCCTGATACAAGCGGACAACAAAAACAAACTATCAGAAGACTTACAAAGAGTCCTCTACCTGCTGCAAGCCCTGGGATATACAGTCAATACAAAAAAGTCAAGGCTGATTCCATCCCAAAGAATAACCTTTCTGGGTGCAGAACTGGACACATCAAAACAAATGGCATTTCTAACTGCAGAAAAGAAAGAGCAACTTCCCCTCTACTTCTTGGCATTAACAAAGCAGAGCCATCTTACTGCAAGAAAAGTGCTACAAGCTCTAGGCTTCATGGCATCCTGCATACTACTGGTCCCTCATGCCAGGCTGCATATGAGAAAGCTACAGTGGTACCTAAAGAATTTGTGGTCTCAGCACAAGCACAGCCTAGAAACCAAAATTCCAATGATCCCATGCCTGAAAAAAGAGTTCTTATGGTGGGCTCAGGCCTGTCAATCAAACACAGGACTACCCTTCTGCAAAGGTCAACCAAGACAAACAATCACGACAGATGCCTCAGACCTCGGTTGGGGGGCACACATGATGGGCAAGTGCATTCAAGGCCTATGGACTCAAGACCAGCTGCACCTGCACATAAATCTAAAAGAAATGATGGCAGTAAAATTGGCAATCCAGGCATTCAGACCTTTTCTCCAAGAAGGCCAGTTGATGATAAGGACAGACAACACCACAGTTATGTGGTACATCAACAAACAGGGAGGCACACACTCATACCCTCTATGCCGGCTGGCACTGGACCTATGGGATGTGGCTCTGAGATACAACATTCAGTTACAGGCAATTTATGTACCAGGGAAGGAAAACATTCTAGCAGACATATTGAGCAGAACTACAACAGATGCCCACGAATGGATGCTGCATCCGGACATCTTCAAAACCATCACGAGAGAATGGGGATTACCACAAATAGACTTGTTTGCATCCCCATTCAATCACCAGTTGAAGAAATTCTGCACGAGGACTTACCACCCACTTGCTTGGAAGGTGGACTCCCTATCCTTCAGTTGGAAAAGCCTGACAGCATACGCCTTCCCTCCACTTCCTTTGATGCACAAGGTGCTTCTCAAGATCAAAGAGGAACGTCTGAGGATCATTCTGATAGCCCCAGACTGGCCAAGACAACATTGGTATCCACTGCTGAGGAGCATGTCCCGGGAACAAATATGGACACTGCCCCTGATTCCATTACTGCTGACACAGAAAAACTACAACATCCTGCATCCAAACCTAAAAACTCTGCAGCTAACTGCCTGGAACATTACATAACAGCAATTAACCCAAATTTATCCCAAAGGGTTAAAGACATAATCCTGGAGGCTCGTAGACCTTCAACAAGAAAGAATTATGCAGCAAAATGGAAAAGATATCTCATCTGGAGTACTGCAAAGGGGCAAGATGTGACACTGGTGAACATAGCCAACATCCTGGAGTACTTGGCGGAGCTCTTCCATACAGGCCTGTCCTATTCCTCCATCAAGATACATGCATCAGCTATTTCAGCAGAATACAGCATGGATCCTCCTGTCTTCTCGCATCCTCTGCTCAGACAGTTTCTGAGAGGAATTAAAAATGTAAAACCTCCCAGGAAACCTCCATTGCCAGCATGGGACTTGAACTTTGTGCTGGAAAAGCTGACTCTACCTCCTTTCGAACCAGCAGCTACAGCAGAATTGCAATACTTATCCTGGAAGACTGCTTTCCTGCTGGCAATAACTTCAGCAAGAAGGGTCTCTGAACTACAGGCATTAATGGCAGTACAACCCTTCCTGATCTTCCATCAAGATAGTGTCCATGAGAACAAATCCTACATTTATGCCTAAGGTGGTATCCAGAGTCTCTTTAAATCAGGCTATCCACCTTACAACATTCTTCCCCAATCCACAGAACAGGGGAGAAAAGCTCTTACATACCTTGGATGTACACAGACAATTACGCTACTACCTGGACAGGACAAAAAACAATAGAAAAACTGACCAGCTTCTGGTAGCATATGCAACAGGGAAGGAAGGAAAACCAATTTCTAAACAGACAATCTCCAAATGGATAGGAAATTGCATTAGATTTTGTTACTCGTACCATGGAAAGAAAACTCCAGAGAACATCAGGCCTCACTCCACAAGGGCTATAGCCACTACCACAGCTTTCTTACGAGGAGTGGCTACCAAGGACATTATAGAGGCTGCTACTTGGACCTCCGTGCATACATTTGCCAAGCATTATAACTTACCTCTATACTCTAGATCCCGTGCTGGTTTTGTCACTGCTGTTTTGCAAGGGATCCTGACTACACCATAATCTACTCTCATTTCCTCCTCCCTTAGTTTAGCTATGGTATTCTACCCATTTGTAAAGACTGCAGATGCATCCTTGAAGGACATAGTACAGTTTTGTACCTACCATAAATGTAGATGTCCGAGAGGAATGCATCTGCAGTCAGGATTACCCACCCTCCTTCCCCTCTGAGGTACTCCTAGGGTACTTACCAATCTTCAGCTAGCTTGGGGGGGGATCTGTTATGGTGTATTTGTTTGTATATATGTACATACATGCTTATTTTGTGTGTTTGCTCTCTACTATTTGGAAACTTTGGCATTTATCCAAATTTAGCCATCCAAGAGGGCACCTGGCATCTGGGGCAAGAAACACTGAGGAAAATGGCGTCGGCTGATGCCTTTATACCCGAATGACTGCCGCAATGACGTCGGGTGAAGTGCGACACCAGCCGAAGCCAGACCCAGACTTTGGAATCCGGCCGACCGAAGGGCTGCCTGAGGACAGGACAACCCATTTGTAAAGACTGCAGATGCATTCCTCTCGGACATCTACATTTATGGTAGGTACAAAACTGTACTTTGCAGTCCTTGTTACCCTCCCTCAGCTTTGGGAATCTACCCGAGTGTGACTGCAGCAGTGAAACATGAAGAACATTGACATGTGACTGCAGCAGTGAAACACGAAGAACATAGTACAGCTGTGTACACTTACCATAAATGTAGATGTTTGTGTGTATTCACTGTTGCAGTCCTGGTTACCCTCCCTCAGCTTTGGGAATCGACCCAAGTGTGACTGCAGCAGTGAAACACGAACAACATCGTACGGCTGTGTACACTTACCATAAATGTAGATGTTTGAGTGTATTCACTGTTGCAGTCCTTGTTGCCCTCCCTCAGCTTTGGGAATCTACCCAAGTGTGACTGCAGCAGTGAAACACAGAGAACATAGTACAGCTGTGTACACTTACCATAAATGTAGATGTTTGTGTCTATTCACTGTTGCAGTCCTTGTTACCCTCCTTCAGCTTTGGGAATCTACCCGAGTGTGACTGCAGCAGTGAAACACGAAAAACATAGTACAGCTGTGTACACTTACCATAAATGTAGATGTTTGAGTGTATTCACTGTTGCAGTCCTTGTTACCCTCCCTCAGCTTTGGGAATCTACCCAAGTATGACTGCAGCAGTGAAACACGAAGAACATAGTACAGTTGTGTACACTTACCATAAATGCAGATGTGCGAGTGTATTCACTGTTGCAGTCCTGGTTACCCTCCCTCAGCTTTGGGAATCGACCCAAGTGTGACTGCAGCATTGAAACACGAAGAACATCGTACAGCTGTGTTCACTTACCATAAATGTAGATGTTTGAGTGTATTCACTGTTGCAGTCCTGGTTACCCTCCCTCAGCTTTGGGAATCTACCCAAGTGTGACTGCAGCAGTGAAACACGAAGAACATAGTACAGCTGTGTACACTTACCGTAAATGTAGATGTTTGAGTGTATTCACTGTTGCAGTCCTTGTTATCCTCCCTCAGCTTTGGGAATCGACCCAAGTGTGACTGCAGCAGTGAAACACGAAGAACATCGTACAGATGTCCTTCAAGGATGCATCTGCAGTCATAACATATGGGTTGTCCTGCCTCAGGCAGCCCTTCGGTCGGCCGGATTCCAAAGTCTGGGTCTGGCCTCGGCTGATGTCGCACTTCACCCGACGTCATAGCCCCTGGGGTATAAAGGCATCAGCCAACGCCATTTTCCTTAGTCTTTCTTGCCGCGCGGTGCCCGAAGCAGAAGCTGTTCGCAAGTGCCGGTTGGTCAGATCCAGAGATTTCAGCTACCGAAGACTTCTAAAAAAGCTAAGTACCCCGTTGGGGACTCTTTCTTGCCTCAGCCGATGTCAAAGTAAATAATTGTTTAACTTGTGGGAGACAAATACCTCATAAGGATTTCCACTCATACTGCCTTCCTTGCTTAGGCCCAGACCACAACGTATCAGCTTGTTTAGCCTGTGCTTCCATCAACCGACGGTCACTTAGACGTCGGTCGGAGTTTGCTGAAAAGTTTTTTGGCTCCGCTTTTGCATATAAAATGCCGTCGGAGACTCCAACTACTCATTTAGCTAAAAAACGCAAGGAAAAGGACCGACACTCGCGGCCTGCGGTTTTGGCTGAAACCACGGTTAGGCCTACTGCGAGTGTCTCTGTTTCGGTTGAAACCGAGACCTCGGTTCTCCCTTCGGCCGAAAGCATGCCTCCGCCAACCGAGGCCACACAGGCTCCGGCTGAGTCTGCTACAGAAATTCCTACTGAAGAAGCAGGCACTCAAGATTTGTCCGACACCATTCTGTTGGACATCTCTACTCCTGCACGTGGGGCAGCTAGACCCCCTGCTTCTATGTCTGTCAAGGCCTTTTCCAGGGCTAAAGCAGCTAAACTTTCCAAGGCCTTACCTACAAAAGCTCCCTCTCACAGACCTACCTCAAGTTCTCAGATTCTCAGCCTTGCTGAGGACCTTATTTCTCTGATCAGGGGAACCCAACCTCACCCAGACAGGGCCTCACAACCCCCTCCTGAAAAGAGGCCTAGGACTGAACCCCCTGAACCTCTCTCCTCTGACTATTCCTCGGATGGTTCAGATTTATCTGACCATCAGGAAGGACCATACTCTCCTTATGAGGATTCTGATGCAGAAGACTCCATTCCTTCTGCCCCCCCTCCAAAAGAATTTTCATTTGGGGAGACTCTACACTCAATGAGGGAACACTTCCAATGGCAGGGTCAGGATTTTTCTGATTCTAGGAAAACACTAAGGACTTTTTTACACTTACCACAGCATAGGTCTTTAGCCATTCCACCTGTACTTTCAGTTGTTGATGATGCGTACAATGATGCCAGTACTGCCCCTGATTCTCTTCCCCCGGCCCCTGCCAAACCTGACAGATATTACAGGGTCCCGGATTCTCACTTCCACTTGTATAAGGCCCATGCTGCAGACCCAGAAACCATTTCTCAGGGCCCTAAAGGTGTTGCAGCTGCCTCTGCCAAAAACCCCCTACCCTCTGAAAGAGAATCAAGAGCATTAGAGAGATGGGGTAAAAAGGTTTATACATCTGCTACTCTTTCTGCCAGGGCTTTAAACTGTCAATTTCACATGATACAGTACCAGGAATTTTTGTTAGATCAGCTGAATAAAAAGCTGTCCTCTCCTGTTTGTTAGATCAACTGAATAAAAAAACTTTCCTCTCCTGAACCTTTAGACCGCAAGTCCCTTCAGGATTTGGTACACAACTCTCAGCAGGTCAGTAATCATTTCTTAAAATGTGGCTATGATGCACTGGAGGCTTCATTTAGATCAGCTATGACTGGAGCAGTGATTCGAAGGCATGCCTGGCTAAAAGAGTAATCCTTGCCAGACCATGTTAAGTCTAAACTCCTGGATGCCCCTATGGAGAAACAAAGTTTATTTGGCTCCCCTGCACAGGAGGTTCTAAAGAAAGTGGAAGAAAAAAAAGCAAAATCTGTCCAAACAGTCAAGGACTTTCTGCAGGTCCAACCTCCGAAGTTCAGCAGAAATTGGCCTTCAAAGAATTGGTCCTTTCCAGACACCTCCAGAGCACAGAGAGGCAGAAATAGACGCCCAAGAGGCAGATGTCAATCAAGGGGTGCCTACAGGGGTCGTCAGTGGCAACCTGCCAACCAGAGAAGTGCCGCCACAGCTGCGACTGCAACCACTTCCACAGGACAGACACAATGACTTGGCTCTGATTCCGCCTACCAGGGAACAACTGGAAGCACCCTTGGGCGGAAAGCTAGCTTTATTTTCAAAAAACTGGCATTGCATTACAGGAGACAAATGGACTTTACAAACAATAGACAAAGGCTACAGGTTTCACTTCCACACTCTACCAAAAAAGAGAGGAATGCCAAACCTTCCACCAAGCCAGAAAGCAGAGGCCCTAAAACAAATCATCAGCTTACTAAGGATGAGAGCAATAGAAAAGGTACCATCTATGGAACAAGGCCAAGGATTTTACTCCAGACTATTCCTTGTACCAAGAAAAGAAAATCAATGGAGGCCTATTCTAGACTTGTCCACACTGAACACATATCTCATAGTTCCAAAATTCAAGATGCTGACCCTACAGCAACTTCTTCCCATGTTGGGCAAGGAGTCTTGGCTGGTGACTCTAGATCTCAAGGAGGCATACCTGCACGTTCCTATACGACCAGATTGCAGAAGACACCTCCGGTTTCTTGCAGGATCAGAGCATTATCAATTCTCAGCATTGCCCTTTGGCTTATCTACTGCACCCAGAGTATTCACGAAATGCCTGGCATCAGTAATTGCACATTGCAAGCTTCAGGGAATTCAAATCTACCCATACCTGGACGACTGCCTAATACAAGCGGACAACAAGACAAAAATAATAAAGGATTTGGCCTATGTCATACAACTGCTGCAAGCCTTGGGATACACAGTCAACATACAAAAGTCAAGACTAGTGCCATCCCAAAGGATAACATTTTGGGTGCAGAACTGGACACAATAACTCAGATGGCTTTTCTCACAGAAGAAAAACAAAAGCAACTACCAGTCTACTTCATGGCATTAACAAGACAAACTCAGCTTACTGCAAGGAAAGTCCTGCAGGCCCTGGGTTACATGGCATCCTGCATAATCTTGATCCCACATGCCAGGCTGCTTATGAGAAAATTACAATGGTACCTAAGGAATGTATGGTCTCAACACAGACACAGTCTAGAAGCCCTGATACCAATCATTCCATGCCTGAAAAAAGAATTCCTGTGGTGGGCTCAGGCCTGCCAGATCAACAGAGGATTGCCTTTCCACAAACCACATCCAATGCAGACCATCACCACGGACGCCTCAGACCTAGGCTGGGGGGCACACATGGAAGACAAGTGTATCCAAGGCCTATGGTCCCAAGACCAGCTGAATCTACACATAAATCTAAAGGAGATGCTGGCAGTGAAGCATGCAATCGAGGCATTCAAATCATTCCTCCAGCAAGGACACCTGCTGATAAGGATGGACAACACCACAGTCATGTGGTATATCAACAAACAGGGAGGCACACATTCATACCCTGTATGCCGGATGGCAATGGACCTGTGGAACTTAGGCCTGAACCTCAACATCCAACTGCAGGCCAGATTCGTACCAGGAAAAGAGAATTCACTAGCAGACAGCTTAAGCAGAACTACCACGGATGCTCACGAATGGATGCTGCATCCAGACATCTTCAAAACCATAACAAAGAAATGGGGAATGCCAGAGATAGACTTGTTCGCCTCCCCACTCAACCACCAACTGAAGAAATTCTGCTCGAGTATACCACCCACAAGCCTGGAGGGTGGACTCCCTTTCTTTCAGCTGGAAGGCCCTGACAGTATATGCCTTCCCACCTCTCCCATTGATGTACAAAGTTCTACTGAAGATCAGAGAGGAACAGCCAAAGGTAATTCTGATAGCTCCAGACTGGCCAAGGCAGCATTGGTACCCGCTACTGAGAAGCATGTCTCGGATGAACTCATGGCCTCTACCTCTATGTCCTTTACTTCTAACGCAGAACAACTACAAGACCCTGCATCCAAACTTAAACATGCTGCAGCTAACTACTTGGAAAATTGCATAAAACAAAACCAACCTGTTTTATCTCCGAGAGTTAAGGACATTATCCTGGAGGCTCGCAGACCCTCCACAAGGAGAACATATTCAGCCAAATGGAAGAGATTCCTCATTTGGAGTGCAGCAAATGGAACAAATGTCACACTGGCAAACCTAGCACACATCCTAGAATACTTAGCAGAACTGTTCCACAATGGCATGTCCTATTCTTCCATTAAGATTCATGCATCAGCAATTTCAGCAGAGTACAACATGGATCCTCCTGTCTTCTCTCATCCTCTCCTCAGACAATTTTTGAGAGGGATCAAAAATGTAAAATCTCCAAGGAAACCACCTCTGCCTGCATGGGATCTCAATTTTGTGCTAGAAAAATTAACACTTCCCCCTTTTGAACCAGCAGCAACAGCAGATTTACAGTTCTTATCTTGGAAAACTGCCTTCCTTCTAGCAATCACTTCAGCAAGAAGGGTATCCGAGTTACAGGCATTAATGGCAGTGCAGCCTTTCCTTATCTTTAACCAGGATAGAGTGAATCTGAGAACCAATCCTACTTTTATGCCAAAGGTGGTATCCAGGGTATCCTTGAACCAAGCTATTCATTTACCTACATTCTTCCCTAACCCACAGAACAGGGGGGAAAAACTACTACACACCTTGGATGTACACAGACAACTGCGCTACTATCTGGACAGAACTAAGGCCAGCAGAAAAACTGACCAGCTTCTGGTAGCATATGCAACAGGAGTGCAAGGAAAAGCAATTTCAAAAAAGACAATCTCAAAATGGATAGGAAATTGCATTCGATTCTGCTACTCATTTCATGGAAAGACAACTCCTGAAAATATCAGGCCTCACTCCACAAGAGCTACAGCCACCACTACAGCTTTCCTATGAGGAGTGGCTACCAAAGACATTTTACAAGCTGCTACTTGGAGCTCTGTGCATACATTTGCCAAGCATTACAATCTTCCTTTATACTCCAGATCCCGAGCAGGTTTTGCAACTGCAGTTTTACAAGGGATCTTAACTACACCATCATTATCTTAGTGCCTCCTCCCCCAGTTTGGCTATGGTATTCTACCCATATGTTATGACTGCAGATGCATCCTTGAAAAGGACATAGTACAGTTTTGTACCTACCATAAATGTAGATGTCCGATAGGTATGCATCTGCAGTCAGGATTACCCACCCTCCTTCCCCTCAGTGGTATTCCTAGGGTACTTACCCCTCTCTTAGCTAGCTGGGGAATCTATTATGGTGTATTTGTTTGTATGTATATATACTTTTTGATTTCTATTGTTTGGAATTTTCTACTTTTATACAAATTTAGCCTTCCTAGAGGGCACCTGGCATCTGGGGCAAGAAACACTGAGGAAAATGGCGTCGGCTGATGCCTTTTATACCCCGGGAGCTATGACGTCGGGTGAAGTGCGACATCAGCTGAGGCCAGACCCAGACTTTGTAATCCGGCCGACCGAAGGGCTGCCTGAGGCAGGACAACCCATATGTTATGACTGCAGATGCATACCTCTCGGACATCTACATTTATGGTAGGTACAAAACTGTACTTTGTGTACACTTACCATAAATGTAGATGTTTGAGTGTATTCACTGTTGCAGTCCTTGTTACCCTCCCTCAGCTTTGGGAATCTACCCGTGTGACTGCAGCAGTGAAACACGAAGAACATCGTACAGCTGTGTACACTTACCATAAATGTAGATGTTTGTGTATTCACTGTTGCAGTCCTGGTTACCCTCCCTCAGCTTTGGGAATCTACCCAAGTGTGACTGCAGCAGTGAAACACGAAGAACATAGTACAGTTGTGTACACTTACCATAAATGTAGATGTTTGAGTGTATTCACTGTTGCAGTCCTTGTTACCCTCCCTCATCTTTGGGAATCGACCCAAGTGTGACTGCAGCAGTGAAAGACGAAGAACATAGTACAGTTGTGTACACTTACCATAAATGTAGATGTTTGAGTGTATTCATTGTTGCAGTCCGGGTTACCCTCCCTCAGCTTTGGGAATCTACCCGAGTGTGACTGCAGCAGTGAAACACGAAGAACATCGTACAGCTGTGTACACTTACCATAAATGTAGATGTTTGAGTGTATTCACTGTTGCAGTCCTTGTTACCCTCCCTCATCTTTGGGAATCGACCCAAGTGTGACTGCAGCAGTGAAAGACGAAGAACATAGTACAGTTGTGTACACTTACCATAAATGTAGATGTTTGAGTGTATTCACTGTTGCAGTCCTTGTTACCCTCCCTCATCTTTGGGAATCGACCCAAGTGTGACTGCAGCAGTGAAACACGAACATCGTACAGTTGTGTACACTTACCATAAATGTAGATGTTTGAGTGTATTCACTGTTGCAGTCCTTGTTACCCTCCCTCATCTTTGGGAATCGACCCAAGTGTGACTGCAGCAGTGAAAGACGAAGAACATAGTACAGTTGTGTACACTTACCATAAATGTAGATGTTTGAGTGTATTCACTGTTGCAGTCCTTGTTACCCTCCCTCAGCTTTGGGAATCTACCCGTGTGACTGCAGCAGTGAAACACGAAGAACATCGTACAGCTGTGTACACTTACCATAAATGTAGATGTTTGAGTGTATTCACTGTTGCAGTCCTTGTTACCCTCCCTCAGCTTTGGGAATCGACCCAAGTGTGACTGCAGCAGTGAAAGACGAAGAACATCGACGTGTGACTGCAGCAGTGAAACACGAAGAACATCGTACAGTTGTGTACACTTACCATAAATGTAGATGTTTGAGTGTATTCACTGTTGCAGTCCTTGTTACCCTCCCTCATCTTTGGGAATCGACCCACGTGTGACTGCAGCAGTGAAACACGAAGAACATCGTACAGCTGTGTACACTTACCATAAATGTAGATGTTTGAGTGTATTCACTGTTGCAGTCCTTGTTACCCTCCCTCAGCTTTGGGAATCGACCCACGTGTGACTGCAGCAGTGAAAGACGAAGAACATCGTACAGTTGTGTACACTTACCATAAATGTAGATGTTTGAGTGTATTCACTGTTGCAGTCCTTGTTACCCTCCCTCCAGCCCCCTCACTTCTCTATGCTTTCTACCTTTACTCATTTTGGCCATGTCTTATGGCTATGGTATTTACTTTTTACTGGAGGTGTTCTGCACCATGTAATTGCATCCTATTTTGGGGGCTCCTGACATATGAGGCAAGAAAAACTGATGTAATGGCGTCCGCTGCATGTTTAATGCCCTTGACGACCTGACGTCATGGAAGAGGCGACAACATCCGCAGAAATCCCAAGACTCTGGTATTCGGGCTGACTGAGGGCTACCTGCAGGCAGAGGTAACCCAAGTGTGATGACTGCAACAGTGAATACACTAACATCTACATTTATGGTAAGTGTACACAACTGTACTTTTCACTAAATGCCCCTCCCTCTCAAATTGCTGAAGACTTTAACATCCACTTCACAAAGTCAGTAACCGATTTTATCACTAAAACCTCCAATACCTGCCACTCTTTTTTTTTTTTTCTCTTCATCTACCCTTAATACCCACCTTTCACCTGACCTAGACCCTTCTCATCCTCCTTACCCCCACTGCATGGAACCACCTTCTGAGAACGATCCCACTTTCACTCTTCAACCAGTACCTTCAAACATCATAAAAAGATTACTGTACCAACTCAATCCCTGCTCTACTTCAACTGACAACCTCCCACCTGTGTAAGTAAAACTTGCAGCTGACTCCATAGCATACCCAGTCAGCATCCTTACCAATTGATCCATATCTGAATCCATAACATATCCAGGCAGCATCCCGATCAGTCTATCCGTACCAGAGTCCATAGCACACCCAGTCAGCATCCTGATCCATCGATCCATAGCACACCCAGTCAGCATCCTGATCCATCGATCCATATCTGCTCCATAGCATACCTAGTCAGCATCCTGATCAGCAGTTGATCCATATCTGACTCAATAACCTACCCCAGTCAGCATCCTGATCAGTTAATCCATATCTGAGTCCAGAGTACCTAGTTTCTGGCAGAAGTCCCATATAATCCCCATTCACAAAGGAAGTAACTGCACTGAGCTTGCAAACGTTTGACCCATAGCTGTACTCTGTCCCATTTCCAAAATACTTGAAAAATGTATCCAACTGTCTTACAAACAGCCATGGTTTTTGTCCTGTCAACAGCACAACTACAGCCCGTCTGATCTTCACCGACTTTGTAAACCTCGCTAGAGACTCGGGCTGCTGTGTAACTGCACTATTTCTTGACCTCTCAAAGGCATTCGATAGTGTCTCACTCTTTACTCTTGAGCAAGCTCTCCAACCTAGGAATTACCCCCCTCCACTAAATTGATTCCACAGTTACTTAAGTAATCGAAAACAGTCTGTAAAGTGGTCGGTTATCTCCCCCTTTCTAGCAAATCCTGTGAGTGAACAAAGTAAAGCTGTGCCACCACAGTGAAGGTTAAAAGCTAGTTTAATAGACTCAAAACAATAAAATCTATAAAAACTATGAAACTCATGTAAAAATAAATACAGGTGGATAAACACTTAAAGCAGCTGCCTTCTTCAGATCTTGTTTTGAAGGGAGAACTTCCTGCTTTTAAAAGGTAATGATCTTTTAATCTCTATCATCTCTGAAGTCTATGCCCCTTGAGCAAAGACTTTTAAAGGGACCATCCCATTCAAGCCAGGCAACTTGTCAGCCTGTAAATCGGCAATCCATCCAGTCTCAATTTTGTTCTGTTGAATAGATCTCCTCCTCTCATACTTTCTTCAGTAACTTCCAAGGCCATGAAAGAAAACTGAAAACGTATTTTATTTGGCAATATGTTGAGACAGCGCACTAGTTTTGTTATATAATCTGATGTCACTCAAGTGACGCAGAATTCATTCATTAAAGGGTCTGTTGGTCTTGACAACATAAAATCCATTACACAGCAGGTGACAAGTATAATATTAGTGTTACAATCCACATACACTCTGAGCTTGTATGTATTCACAGTAGTTGAATGCTTGATTAGATTGCTGGAATTTATGGAGCTGCAAGCTCTGCATTTTCTACAGGGAAATGTACCGCATCTCAAAGTAATTGGTCTAACTCCAGATCTGTGTTTGTCATGGCACAATAACCTCTTTAAGACGTTCTTATTCTTGAAGCAGAATCTAGGCACCTCAACAACTGTGTCTAATGTTCTCATCAGCTCTCCGTATCTTCCACTTCCTCCTGATAATCTCACATACCTCTTTAACATCGTTATTAAATGAAAGGAAGCACCTCAGCCCCACCCCACCCTGTTTCACTTTTTTTTTTT